>NC_133457.1:41742500-42042500 GCF_048565385.1 Saimiri boliviensis | reverse complement strand
GGAAATGGCGTGTGAAGACCCAACTGCTTTCAATATACATAGTGTGACTGGCGCTACTTAATTCCTCTGCTTAGATAAAGATATGATCAAATGTCTCAGAAATAGCTGATTACACAGCACTAGATCCCCTAAACTGAAGAGATTAGTTCAGAGATGAAGAAATGGTCCGCTCTGGGCCAATGAGAACCTGCGGTAGACAGAATCATGGCCACAAAGATGCCCACCTCATCCTAATTCCCCAAACCCATGTGTTTTCTTTCATGGCAAAAGGGACTTTGCAGGTATGACTATGTCCTGATATGGAGAGATTATCTTGGGTTATCTGAGTGGGCCCAATATAATCATTAGAATCCTTATAAGAAGGAGGCAAGAGGGTTAGAGTCAGAGTGTTTTACTCGGGGCTTTCCAGAGAAACAAAGTCAATATAATGCATGCACGCACACACGCATGTGCACACACACACACACACACACACACACACACACACACAGATTTGTTATAAGGAATTGGATTAGATGATTATGAAGGCTAAGGAGTCCTAAGATCTGCAGTTGGCTAGCTGGAGACCCAAGAAAGCCAATGGTGGTGTTTTAGTCCAAGTGCAAAAGCCTGACAATCAGGAGAGCCTGTGGTGTAAGTTTCAGACCAGAAGCCATAGGCTAGAGACTCAAGAAGAGCTAATGTTTTTGAAAGAGAACAATAAAACAAAACAAAACACCAATGTTCCAGCTTAAAGTGGTCAGGGAGGAAGAGTTTTCTCAAACTTGAGGGAAAGTCAGCATTTTGTTCTACTCAACTTTCAACTGATCGAATGAGGTTCACCCACATTAGGTAAGGTAATCTGATTTATTGTCTACTGATTGAAATGTGAATTTTATCCAAAAACATCCTCACAAGAACAATGACCACATATCTGGGCACTTATAGTCTTATCCTAGTCAAGTTGACATGTATTATAAATTAACCATCACACAGACAATTCGTTGTAATGACAGAAACAGAGGTTGGTGAGAGAAAGAGAGTGAGAGATGGAAGGGAGGGACAGAGAGAGAGAGAAAGAGGAGAAAGAGAAGAAACACAAAGGAGAGATTTGAAGATGCTGTACTCTTGGCTTTGAATATAGAAAAATAAGCCATGAGTGAAGGAATGCAGGCAGCCTTTAGAAGCTGAAAAAATCAAGGAAATATATTTTCCCCTAGAGCCTTTGAAAGAAATGTAGCTCTGCTGACCCATTTTGAATTTTTGTGATTTCCAGAGTTATAAGATAATAAAGTTGGTCTATTTTAAGCCATTAAGTTTGCCATAATTTGTTACAGCAGCTTTGGGAAACCAATACAAGGCCCTATTTAAAACTCTTTCTAGACCCATAGAGAACCCTAGCGAATAGAAGTACTCCTGTTCCATAAGGTCCCTAAGCCAGTAAAATACAAGCTGGAAGTTCCTGATGGTAATTCTTACCATCACATTGGGAAAACCTGTCTGTGGATAAAATCAACCACAAGGAAAACAGGACACTTAGATAAGTAAGTACAGATTTGTTTTTATTGTTTTAAAAACATGTAATAGGAGATCTATCCTCTAAACACATTCTTAAGTGTACAATACATTATTGTTGCCTGTAGGCATAATGTCACATAGCAGTTCTCTAGAGCTCGTTTATCTTGCTTGACTGAAATTTTATGGCAGTTGATTAGTAACGCCCCATTTCCCCTTCTCCCAGCCCCCGGCAATGACCATTCTACTCTTTGATTCTGCAAACTTGACTACTTCAGATACCTCACATAAGTAGAATCACGCAGCATGTGTCTTTCTGTGAATGACTTACTTCATTTAGCATAATGTCCTTAAGTTTCACCGTGTTGTCACATGCTGCAAAATTTCTCCCTTTTTTTTTTTGAAAGGCTGAATAGTATCCCATTGTATGAATATACTCATTTGGTGCAAAAGTAACTGTGGTGTTTGCCATTAAAAGTGAGGGCAAAAACCACAAAGTAGTTTTTTATCAACCTAATACCATATTTTCTTTGTCCATCCTACTGTAAATGAATATTTAGATTATTTCCACATTTTGCTATTGTGAATAGTGCTGTAATGAACATGTAAGTGCTAATGTCTCTTTGAGATCATGATTTCAATTATTTTGATAGACATATGTGATTGATGAATCCTCATAGTTTTATTTTTAAATTTTGAGGAACCTCCATATTCTTTTCTACAGCAGCTTCATCATTTTACATTCCCATCAACATTGTGCAAGGATTCAAATTTCTTTACATCCTTGCCAACACTTGTGGTCTTATTTTTGTTGATAAAAGCCATGATGTCAGGTATGAGATAATATCTCATTGTGGATTTGATTTGCATTTCCCAGATGATTAGTGATGTTGAGCATTTTTTTCATGTATCTATTGGCCATTTGTATGTTATCTTTGACATACAGGTAGAAATGTTTATTCAAGTTCTTAGTCCACTTTTGAAACAGATTATTAGTATTTTTACTAGTAAGTTGTAGGAGTTCCTTGTGTATTATGGAGATTAATCCTTAGTCAAATATATGGTTTTAAAATATGTTCTCTCACTTCATAAGTTGCCTTTTCACTTTGTTGATTGTTTTCTTTGCTGTGCCAAGAAAATGTACAGATTTCTGACAACATTGTCTGAACATCTGGAATTAATCATGTCTGAAGACTCATGCCATAGACTTTTCAATTCCTTTAGACAAATCAAACCAGTTTTAGATGGTTTTCTACCGTTGTCAAGCTGAAGAATCTTGAGTAAAACAAGTGTAGATTTTGGTGCCTATTTACTGTGTCAACATAGCTAAGCTGGAAACATCCAGAATTTTCTTCCTATGAGGTTCCACGTTATGCATGGTCACAAAGATATTTGCATGTAATCTGGAAGATAGAAGCAAATCAGTAGTAATTACGCTCTCAAGATCAATGCAAGGCATTGGATGTTGTTGCAGGTCATGCATGCTGTCACCGATCTGCTATCTCATCTTGTTGGTATGCATAGGGCAGCGGAGCTAGGCCTGCAGCTCCTCCAGATCCTGATGGAACTCCTTCAGTGTCTCAGAAGCATAGATTAGGTACATGTACCAGCTGTGCAGCTCTGCAGCAAAGCTCACTGTCTCCTACTGCAGACCAACCACATCACTGAGACTGGAGGTAGTGAGAAAGAATTCCAAATATGTCCTCACCAGTCCTGACTTCATATCCTGCTTTTGTTTCTCACTATTGACTCTGTTAATTTATGGTGACTTCAGGCACACACCAAGCACAGAGACCACAATGTTCTATAGACTTCTCCATCAGCACCTGCAATTTCATGAAGTCTACTTTCTATTTTAAAATCCCGCATTCCATATCATCAAATCCTAACTAATGCACACACTAAGAGTGCCCCTAGAGCTCATCAACAGCAGGCATTGGCTGAGAGGATTTCAGCAACAAGAATAAAAGTTCATTTGCTTGAATGAGAGATTTTAATATTGGCTATAAATAGCTGGTTTCATTACATAGAAATTTCTTAGGTGACCAAACATTACCAAATCAGTCTGCAAATATGGACAATATGTTGAAAAGTTTAAGGTACAGGGAAAGCTAGAGGCAAATAAAAATCTTTCAAATTATGGGCAAATTGGAAGTAAGTAATTTTTTATCAGGACAGAATTGGAATCTAGGGTTATGTTTTGCTACAATTTAGGTTTTCATCTCTTTGCAATTCCCTAACACATGTTATTTTAGATTTAATTTCTTTCTCCCTTACACTCTGGCAGCAGTTTTCAGTCATAGTCTAGGGAAATAAAGCCTCTTATTAGAGAGATTCCAATGAATTTAAATATGAATAAAAACATGTGGTGCCCAAATACTAACTAAATATTTCTTAGGTGTGCTAGTGTTCCCTATTTACCCTGCTAGAGATTTAGTATGTTCCCATCTTTGAGCTGTTCTTTTTCCTCAGTATGTGAGTCCCTGCAGGTGATGTATCTATGAGCCCTAGTTGACTGACTTCTATTGGCTATGACCAGTGAAAGCAGTGGCAGGAGGTCATATGGTGGAGGAGAGAGACATTTGGTGCATTCTTCTTTGCTTTGACACCACGTGATGTGAGCCCACTCCACTGTCCCTTCTCTCAATGGACTCTGTGTGGAATGATACTCTTTCCACTTTTTGTCACTTCAACCCTAGGTGTGATGTATCAGTTAACACTGCTGCAATGATGCTGCATAGGAAACCACCCTAAAACCTAGAGTTTTAAAACATAACCACTTCTATTGTTCACAGTCTATAAATTGGCTAGACCTACTCCTGATGGTGGTTGGACTGGCTGGATACTTCTCATCTCAACTGAGGCACACGCAAATGTTGGTTGTTAGCTAAACTACAATGGCCATGGCTTGAGTGGTTCAGCTCTGCTCCACATAGTGTCTTATTCTCCAACAGGCTAGCCCAGGCTTGTTCTTAAGGGGATAACAGGTTTCCAATAGAGAAAAAAAAATTTGCAAGCCATTTTCAAAGCTTTGATTGTCTCATTAATAAAGTCAAGTCACATGGCTGAGCCGGAGTCTGCATGGGATGGTACTGGAAAATGGTAGGGTTGTGTTAGGAAGTAATGGCTTCCCACTGTTGCTGATCTCTGGTGGTTCTTCTGCAATGTTGCCCACACCTCTTTAATGTCTATTCTGGTCATGTGAGTTGAATTCTGCTTCCTATCTGGAACTCTGGCCAATAGGCTTTGGTAGTCTAAAAGGATACTACCATTCAAAGAGAATGTCCCTTCCTCTGGAATTCAAGGAGTAACTATCACCAGCATGATATCTCACGTGATTCTTTACTACTTGATCTTGATTTATTAAGCTGAGAGAATTTTACTTTTCTGTGTTTGATCAAAGACCTAACCAGGAATAGAAATGGATCAAAAACATATGACGTGGTTAATGAGTAAAGATGTTACTTGAATACAGCAATCCTGGTTCCTTCTGTAATTAGATCATCTGAAGAAATCATGTCATCTCTCTAGGCTTCCAGCTTCCCATTTCTGAAGTGAGAGGGTTAAATTAGGAGACCTATCAGGTCCCCTGTTTTACCAAAGACAAGACCCTCTTGTGAGCCACCACCACCTGTGGGAAGAACTGCTGAAAATGTTGCCAGAACTATCATTATATGCTGACATCTCATAAGATGAAACAACCTGTGGGTAAACAGCTTAAAAAAAATTTTTTTTTTCTCAAAATAATGATCTGTAAAAGCCAATTTGGGTAGGACAATTAGAAAGTACTAGAAAAAAATGTCTATGAAACAGAGATACTTTGGTCATGTCCCCCAAAAGTTTGTAGTCTATATGGGAGGCAAATAATAAATACAAATTAAATCTGTGCAATAGCAATAAAAAGAGTGGGTGAAATACCTAGTGAAGATTTGATTTGTAGGGAAGGACTTGGCGGTGGTGATAACCACATTGTTGTTTGAAATGGAGGTAGAAGATGGCAGGCAGGAAGTAGAAGACAGGGCGTGGGACTGAGAGAAAAGGGTCTATGGTTTCTACCTTTCTAGAGTCTGTTAAATTTCCTCTTCACCTACCCTCACCCTTATGGATGGAGTGTGTGTTGCCTCTCCTTGATTCTATGTGACTCGTTTTGCTCAGTGGAATGTAGACCAATGTCACAATGTGACAACTCAGGTTCCAGGGAGGCATCACTTGGTCTGCTTGCTCTTTCTTACTTCTCTGCCATCACCACAGGAAGAATCTACCATGCTAGCATGATGTTCTAAGGAAGGGAGTGATCTGAGCCCAATCCTCCATGAAGAACCACACACACTAGCCTCATAGCTTGAAGCAGAGCTACCCAGCCAATCAAATGCTGGGTAAGCTGACCCATAGCCAGCCTACAGAGGCATGAATGAGCCCAGGTGAGATCAACAAAACTGTCCTAATCAACTTGCAGATGTGTGAAAAACACAAGCTCATCTTTGGTTGTCACTGAAATAGTTATTTGTTACACAGAATTGTCATGGTGAGAGCTGGCAATACAGGAGCATTCTTTGCTCCTTCCTGCGTTCCGCTCATAGGGCTTGAGGGAAGAGCGTACATAAAAATCTACAGCAAAGGGGATCTTGGCCAGTGTATCAGTTTCCTAGGGATGTCATAACAAATGATCACAACTAGGTGGCTTAAAACAACATAAATAGATTCTCTCATAGTTCTGGAGGCTGAAAGTCTGAAGTCAGGGTTTCAGCAGGACATCTTCTCTCCATAGGCTTTCAGGAAGAAATCTTTCTTTGACTTTAAGCTTCTGGTAACTCCTGGCATTCCAAAGCTTGTGGCAGCATAACTCTAAAGTCTGTCTCCATTTTTACATGGGCTCCTTCCCCATGCCTCTGTGTCTCAAATATCTTTCTTCCTTTTCTTATAAGAACACTAGTCATTGGATTTACGGCCACCTTAAATCTAGGATGATCTAATCCTAGCATCCTTTACCCAGTTACATCTGCAAAGGTTCTATTTCCAAATAAAGTCACATTCACAGATTATGGGACTTCAGACTTAGATGTGTAATAGTTGGGAGCACTATTTAACCCACTACGGCCAATATGAGAAACTGAGAGAAACTCAGTGCAGCAAGACTCAATACCTCCTGGGTAAGCGTGAATATCAACGATATCCTACCTCACTGGAAGAATCATTGGGAGGATTAAAGAGTTCATGATGTAGAGAACATTCAAGCAGTATCTGGCACATGGTAAATGGTCAGTGAACACTGGTGATCATCACGACCATTCCTAATAGTTACTGTTATTTATTATTGTTGTTGTTATCACCATCATAATTTAGAGAATTATTCCTGCCTTATCAACTTCAAAAAGTTAGGTGAAAATAAAATACTACTTGGCAAAGTATTTTTTAAAAATGTTTTTAAATATCACAAAAATAACATGTTGCTTCTGAAAAATTCTTGTGCATATATTTTTAATAAAGCAAATTGTATTAAACACACAGTGAGTGTTACATGGGGAGACATGGTAGGTGAACCTTTTCATAAAGTGAAGAATGCCTTATATAATTATTTTCAATGAATCAGACTTTGTATAAATCAGCTGACTAAAAGAGGAGCACATCTGCTAACTTTGCTGTTCACACAGCATGCTACAGAATAAATTTAAAAGCAAAACTTTTTATTAAAATGACAAAATTGAGACAAGAACACAAACTGGTGTTTTTCTTGGCTGGAATTTTTGGGAACCCTGGAAACTCCCACATAAATACACCGTTGTCAGATTTTCTTAGGTAAATGCTTATTTATCTTCTTTTGGGATGCCTTTTGTGTAGAGTATAGTTTTTAAAGACGTTTTAAAAGCTCTCCTACACTTTCAGTAACCTCAAATTGGTCTGGGAAATGTCCTTTTTGTCAAACAGTGGGAGGAAATAACTTGTTTCGCCTTTTAAAATATGAAATCAGGTTTTAGTGATGAAACATGAACTAAATAAGACTCAGGGTTGCTGTTTTTGGTCTGGTTTTATTCATGGTCTCAAGAAATATTTATTGAGTACCCATGATGTTCCAGGCCCTATGCCACGTTGTGGGGCAGCAACTTAAGTAAAATAGTGTCTTTACTCTCCTTACACACATACAGGAAAGTGCTGGAGACAGATGAGAAAAATCAGCAAGCACAGAACAGTATATCATGATCATTTTAATGGTTCCGTTAAGAGAGTGCTATAAGAATACAAGGCTAGGTATCCTGATAAACGAGGTGGGGGTATTGAACTCTGCCAGAGGGAATTGTTGCAGAAGTTGGCCATTGAAGAAAAGAAAGCAGGAGCCCTCTGTCACGTCAAAGAGAGGAAACGGCATGTGCATGTCTGTGTAGCTAGAATAAAAGTCACTAAGGTCAAGGATTTTGTTTTGGTCAGTAAATATTTGTTGAAAGAATGTCAAATGTTTCTTAACATGAATGAGAAGAATGTGTCAGGGTAGGAGATAGAACTGTGGGCATATCCTGGGGCCATACGTGATGGACCCTGTGTGATGAGCTAAGGCCTCAGCACTTCATCTTGAATGTGTTGTCACAGGAGATCCGCTGGTAGAAGCCTGAGGGAGAGACTGGAAGGGAGTGAGCTTGAAGAAAGGGAAAATAATTGGAAAACGGAGTCATCAGTTTAGGATACAAAAGCCTCTTCGCTGGCAAGTGAAAGTAGAGGGTAACAGACTTTGAAGGCAACACAAAGAGAGCAGTTATGAAAATGGATGATCAGTTGGATATGCAGTGGGGTGGGCCTACCTGGGAGAGTCTAGAGCTGTGATGTTCAACATAGTACCCATTAGCCATGTGTACCTAATGAGCACTTTAGACGTGGCTAATGCAATTTGAGACATGCTGTAAGTGTGATATACATGCTTAATTTTAAAGACGCAGTATTAAAATGGAATATACAATATCTCGATAATAATTTTGTATGAAATGATACCCTTTTGGAGATAGAGTAAATGAAATATATCATCAAAATTAATTTCACATATTTCTTCATACTGTTTTACTATGAGTACCAGAAAATGTTAAATTACCTATGTTGCCCACATTTGTGACTCATGTTACATTTTTAATGAACAGCAGTGACCTAAAATTAGTATCTAAATATACTCTTATTTTTATCTTGAGTAACTTTGTAATTGTGTTGTCATTCAACAAAGTAGAAATGACAGAAGGAGGAATGTTCTGGAAGGATGGATAAGTGTCTAGTGGACTTCTGTGTAGAGCTGTCTACTGTGTCAGTACGTTAAATGTGTTGGTTGGAGGCTGAGGATAAAGATTGGCTGGAGACAGTAGATTTGGAATGGGTGTCGATGTGTTCATCCAAGCACTAATATTTCAGTAATTGCCACAGACCAGGTATCATACTCAGTACTTTACATACATTAAATTTTCTCAGTAATCCTGATTCCCATAGTATCATTATTATTATCATCCCTGTTTTTCAAATGAGGAGACTGAGGTTAGAGTAAACAAGTTTCCAAAGCTATGAGGCACATGCTCATGATGCTTAAGCTTTAGAGCCCTGATCTTGCATGGATGCCGTCCAGGTATTAGCCTGTTTCTCTCTGAAGATGAAAATAAAAAGCAGTACCTCTAGCCATGTGCCCTGGAGGTGATCCTGGGGCTGCCAACTTTAACTGTACATTCTCTCAGCCACACTGATAGTTTATATCTGATACAAGCATCAAGCATCAGGGCTATGTCTTTACTCAGAAGAGAAGGATCTGAGGGAGTTGCTACTCCCCTAAGGACCTGTGTCTCAGGCTTCATGGCCAACTCATCCCCCAGGATCATCCCTGCAGAAATGGGGAGATGGAGGGTAGGGACCAGGGAGAATCTGGCTGAGGTGGGCCAGCGGCTGAGTTGTCATCAGGGTCCATGCCAAGAAACATCATATCTGGAGATACCAAAGCTCCTCCTGAGTGCTTCGTGAAGCACTCTTCACAAAAAACCATAAGAAGTTATAGCTGTGTTGTCACCCAGAGTGTGTCAAGAAACTAAAGAAAACTCTTCTAAATTATCAGAAATAAAAAAAGTGAATTTCATGCATCCATGCCAAAGGAAATCCTGAAAAGTTTCTCTAGTGAGAGCTTACAAGACTTTGTTATATGAGGAGCCAATCAAAGAATATAGACTGTGTAGTCAACAGCATAAGGAAAACTACTTATCTTCTCACGTTAAAGAATAGTTTTACCTGTTTTAGAGTTTCATATACATGAACTACTATACAATGTACTCTTGCATTTGGCTTATTTAGTACAGCATAATTTTTAAAATTTATGCATGTTTTGCTGTATATTGGCAATTCCTTCCTTTTCATTTCTGATTAATATTCCATTGTGTGAATATATCACTATTTTTAATTCATTTATTTTTTAATCGACATTTTAGTTACTTTGTTTGGATCTATTATGAATAAAGCAGCTATGAAACTCTTTTTCAGTCTTTTTATAGACAAATGTTATTTTTTAGGGGAATTGCTTTGCCATAGGGTAGAGGAAATGGTTACCTTCATAAGAAACTGCCTAGCTGATCTCCAAAGTGTTTATTTCTTTTCTGTCCCATCAGTAATGTCTGAAATGAAAAATGAACATGTTTTATATATTTTAATTATTTCTCAACGATGATCACTCAAATTACATAAGCATCAAACCCCACAACACTTGGGCTGTTCTGTTAAGGTGGTAGAGTCAGATGCAAGACTCCAGACCCCTATGCTATGGAGAGGAAATAAAAGGAAGGGGTTCAGAGCCCCTCCAGTACCAGTAGTCTTCTGGGTGAATCTCACAGAAGCACTTTGAGATGGTTAACTTTATGTATCAACTTGGCTAGGCCATGACACCAGATATTTACTCAAATATTGTTCTCCATATATCTATGAAGGTATTTTTATATGAGATTTCTACTTAAATCGGTAGACGTTATGGTTTGGATATTTGTCCCCTCTGAATCTCATGTTGGAATGTGATCCCCAGTGTTGGAGTGAGGCCTAGTGGGAGGTGTTTGAGTCATGGGGGTGGATACCCATGAGCGGCTTGCTGCCTGCCTCATGGGTTTGAATGAGTGCTCACTAGATTAGTTCATACAAGAGCTGATTGTTGAAACTGTCTTTTACTCTCTTTCTGTGAGCAACATGCATACTTCCACTTCACCTTTCACCATGATTGGAAGCTTCCCGAGGCCTCACCAGAAGTAGATGATGGCATCATGCTTCTTGTACAGTCTGCAAAATCATGAGCCAAATAAACCTCTTTTCTTTATAAACCTCATATATTCCTTCATAGCAACGTGAAATAGACTAATACAGAAGACTTGAATGAAGCACATTACCTTCCATAATGTAAGTGAGTCTCAGTGGTTAAAGAGTCTAAGTGGTTAAAGGCCTGAATAGAAAAAAGACCAATCTCCCCTGAGGGAATTCTGCTAGCAGACCACCTTCAGATTTGAATTGCAGCATCAACTTTTACCTGGGTCTCAAGCCTGCTGTCCTAACCTGCAGCTTTTGAGATTTTGGATTTGTCAGCTTCACAACAATCAGATGAGCAATTTCTCTTTTTTAAAAATTATTATTATACTTTAAGTTCTGGAGTACATGTGAAGAAGGTGCAGGTTTGTTACATATTCTGTCTCTCTACACACACACACACACACACACACACACACACACACACACACACATCCCCCTTGACACATCTTGTTTTTTTGGAGAACACTCATACACACTTTGCCTCTCATCTGGGATCCTGAAGGATCACCAGCATTCAGAACAGACTTCTCTCCAATTTCCTCTCTTTCCTAACCTACTACCGACCCAGTAAAAATAAAGTTCTGTTAATGTTTTGAACACTCTTAAAAAGCAAAACTTACTTTACTTAAAACAAGCTTCTGTTTGATCACATGGAGAAGGCTTGCTCTCTTTGCCTTGGGCACATCCATGCACATTTCTAAACGGAACAGACTCTCCCTTTTTACTCCGGCTCTGGTCCCTTCTTTGCTTTTAAGCTGGCTGTAGTTTTCTTCTCACTACAGCAAGGAGGCCATACAGTGTACTCGATATACAGCTGTTAAAGAAAGGAAAGTAGGAATTACGGTTTTCACAATGTAGCAAGAGCCACCATACACATTAGGTCCAGACACAAAATTGCTGCTTACTACCCTGGCCCTGACTAACAGTGGAGCTAGGGATGATACAGGAAAACACAGCGCCCCAGTGCAATTAGATGGCTGCTAAAGTGAGCTCTGATTTTAAGAGCTGCTGAAGGCTTTCCCGAGAGTGTGATCCTGGGCAGAGGAAAGACTTCTTTTTCTCTGCAGCTGGGCCCTGGACATCCCAAAGTTCACCACTTGCCCAACTCCTAGCCTTACCCATCCACAGAACTGGACTTTTTGCTGCTTTTACCTTGACACTGAGCTAAGGCTCAGCTGTAGCTGTGACCTGTGAAATCAGTGGAGCTGTTAGGCTAGAGTTTGTTTGCAATACTCATGAAAACCTGTTCCTGAGGCTTCTCTTATTTATTGTTAGCATCATCATCATCGTCATCATCATCATCATCATTGTCATCATCATCCTCATCATCAATGATATGGGTTATTTCTGTGTCCCCACCGAAATCTCATCTCAAATTGTAATCCTCACATGTCGAGAGAGAGGTGATTGGATCCTGGGGTGGTTTCACCCATGCCGTTTTTGAGATAGTGAGAGAGTTCAGTAGATCTGATGGTTTATAAGTGTTTCAAAGTCCTCCTTCACTCTTCTCTTTCCTGCTGACTAGTGAAGAAAGTGTCTGCTTCACCTTCTTCTATGATTCTAAGATTCCTGAGGTTTCCCCAGCCATGCAAAACTGAGTCAGTTAAACCTCCTTCCTTTATAAATTATCCAGTCTTAGGTATTTCTTTATAGCAATGTGAAAACAGACTAATACAATCAAACTTCCTAACAATAACATTTATGCCAATATGTTTCATCCATGTAGAACTGCATTCAGTTTTATTTGCCTAAAGGTAAGAGTCAAGCTAATCATGCTGTGAGGCACCCAAAAGGCTTGGGACTTTTTTGGCTTCTCCTCCAGGGTAATAGCAAAGGGGAATTCCTGTGAGAAGTTACATGACTCTTCAATTCTACTGTGAAAAGGAAGTGGAAAAAAATGCTAAAGAATTTCTCACACCTGGATAGATTTTTATCTTTCAGCATTAAAAATTTCATGTTTTAAATTTCCAAGGATAATAGAGACAATGTAAAAGCTGTTGTAATAGGTTAGATTGCACACAGAACTTCCCCAATGTTGAATGATCCTTTTGTTAAGAAGGGACAAGTTCCCTGGGAGTAGTAGAGGTGAAGGAAGAAGTATTCTCTTACCACCATAAACAAAATGTTAAGTAGTCTTGTTTCAGTCATTCCCATTCCCTAATCCTCTATAAGTACTCTTTTCTGAAGGTGAGATGTAATCTATCTCCCCAGAAGAAGGTTAGGAGTCAGTTCCATCTCTACTTCAATTTTTTTGGGGGGTCAATTTCTTTGATCTTTCTTCCTTTCCTTTCCCTTCCCCTTTCCCTTCCCTTTCCCCTTCCCCTTCCCCTTCCCCTTTCCCTCTCCTTTTTCGTTTTAGGTTATGCTATGTTTGTTGCTATCCTGAGAACTCTGTACATTCTCAGAATACAATGTAGCCTAAAAACTTCTTTGAATCCTGGCTTTGCCCCTAAAGTGTCTACACAACTTTGTTAGTTAAACTTTCTGAGCCATATTTATCTCATCTGTAAATCAGGGAAAATAATAACCATCTCAAAGAGTTTCTTTGAGAGTAAATAACAAAATCAGTAGCCCACTGATCCCTGGCAGAGATGGCTTTGTGACCATTCACAGTGCATGCTCCTTCTCCAGAATGACTGATGGGAAATGATGGTTCATCTGGAAACTCCATTTCCCAGCTCTCCTATACCTAGGGGGTCATGTGGCTAGCTCTGGCTAATGATATATGAGTGGAAGTGATGTGTGACACCTTTGATCCTAGCTGGTCAAATGTGTCTGTGTGCCTTCTTCACTCTTTCTTTTCTCCATCTTTTGACTAGAGGATACCCAAGGAATCTTGGAGCTGTAAGATGGAAGTGAATCTGTCTCTCAGTCAATTCTCACATAAATTATCCAAAAGAACCTCACTTTGTGGACTTTTCAGGAACGGGAAAAAAGGGAAAAATTTTTATTGTGTTAAAACACTGAGATTTTAAGGTTTTTTTTTGTATCAAAGTTAGTATGTTCTGATGAATACATGTAGTTATTTTTATTTCTACAAGTGAGTCACTAATGTGTTATTAACCTGGTCGCTAACATCATTTCACAAATTTTCTTTATATAAAACCATCACTACAGAGATAATAGGAATTAGTAACATCATTTAGTGTTGATAAAAGCTATCAACAGGTTTTTCAGTAAGTAGACAGAAAATTGAGAACACTATAAACTTTAAGAAGGTATAAATTATGCCTCTCTTCCACCATTTATTAGTACTTAGTAAAGTGTAGGTGCTTAATAAACATTTATCGATCAAGTGATGCTTTAGTGAGGGTTGGGTAACTACTACCTAACAAACATACCTAAAATCTTAGTGGCTTAATACCTGAGAATTTTACTTATGTATCAGTTCAGTGTGGTTCTTTGGTGGATTAATTTCCATATAGAGATTCAAGGTAACAGGATTCTGCCATATTCTGGCTCTAGCCTTTTCTTAGAGTCATCTGGTGTATTATTTTCATACAGCTAGATAAAGGGGAAAAATCATTCAGGATAATGAGAAAAGATTTTATATTGGCTTGGCCTAGAAGTAGTGGATTTCACTTCTTCCACATTCCATTGACCACAACTCAGTCATATGGTCACATCTAGCTGCAAAGGAAGTTGGGAAATGTAGTCTAACTGTGTACCCAGGAAGAAGAATGTATTAGTATACTAGTGTTGCTGTAACAAATAGCCAGCAATTTAGTAGATAGCACAATGTTATTATCTTTGGGTTCTAGAGCTCAGACATCATAAAACCAAAGTGTTAGCAGGGCTGAATTACTTCTGGAGGCTCTATCTGAGAATCCATTTTTCTTTCTTTTTTCAGTTTCAAGAGGCTACCAACATGTACTATTTCATGACTCCTTAATTCATCTTTAAAGCCAGCAGCATAGCACCTTCAATCTCTTCTCTTTCTGTGACCTCTTTCGGTCATTACATCTCTTCTTACTTGGAGCCTCCTGCTTTCCAAGAACCTTTATGATTTGTTCAGCCCACTAGATTATCTCTGATAATCTTCCCGTCTCAAGATCATTAACTTAATCACCTCTGCAAATTTCCTTTAACCATGTGAGGTCACCTATTCATAGGGTCTAGGAATTAGAATGTGATCATCTTGGACATCTTTGGGAGGCCTTATTCTGTCAACCACAGGGAAGAAACAAGTTGTGATAAATATATAGCAATGTCCATGTAATGGACTATCCAATGTCCATTACATGAAAGTAATCCACCAAATAATTAATAATTATTAATTAATAATAGCAAGCCTTGCTCTGAGCAGACAGGGAGATCATCTTTAGTATTTTTCAGCCAATCACAGTGCTCTAACAAAGAGCTTAGTATTTAAAGAAGGATGGCAGTCATGGTGGCCCCTGCCTGTAATCCTAGTACTTTGTGAGGCCAAGGTGGGTGGGTATCCTGAGCTCAGGATTGAGACCACCCTGGGCAACATGGCAAAACCCTGTCTCTACTAAAAATAAAAAAATTAGTCGGGTGTGGTGGCATGTGCCTAGTCCCAGCTACTCGGGAGGCTGAGGTAGGAAGATCGCTTGAACCTAGGAGGCAGAGATTGAAGTGAGCCACGATGACACCACTGCACTCCAGCCTGGGTGACAGAGTGAGATTCTACCTCCAAAAAAAAAAAAGGGGGGGGGATTTAAAGAAGGACTACAGTTTTGGAAATTAAAATAAGAATAGAATGAGCCTTCAACTTGGAAGAAATAGGGAAAGTATCCAGCTTTTGGAATTAGAGACCAATGTGAAAGTTTTTAACAAGAATGGGGCAGTAGGCAGTTGCCATGACCTTAGGCTGACTCATTTTGTCTACAATAAATACAGGTGTTTCTGCCTCAAAATTTCTTCCAAGGCACAACCCATGCTTTGTATGTAGTGCCTCCAGGTCTTGGCCCAGAAAAACCAAGAGTTCTACAGCAGAACATCCCTATAAGGGCAAAATATGTTTAACTCTGTGTTATTTTTACAAATCATAATTTTAAAATATCTATATTTGCAAATTAAGAAGTTTTCCTAACACCAATTAAAATATCCTTATTAACTTTTGGCAGGGAACTGCTGTTCTTAATTTGAGAAAAACAGAGCTAGAAGAAAGGTTTGAAAATATTAAAAAGGAAAAATAGACTTTACAGAAAAAATACCAACTTTATGACTACATCAACCTTGCATGCATGTAACACTAAATTTACTATAATCATTGGAATAAGAACTGTATCAACTTCATAATGTTAGAGATATTACATGGAACTAATTTTATAATAATACCTCTTTTTGAAGCTTTACAAATATTTGGTTAAATCCAAATTCAGTGGTTCTTTTTCATTCTGGTAAGAATACCTTGATGAAGTACTTTTGCTCAAGGTTCTTAGTCACTTACAACAGAATCCACTATAGCTATTAATCAGAAAGAGCTATGAAATGATTTAAGTGTTTCACAGTGATTCAGGCTTAGATGCTACTCAGTGAAGAACAGTGCAGTGAAATGAAACAATTGATACCATGGAGCTCTCTCTTAGAAACATCTCTGCTGCTACCATCTACCACTCAGCAATATAATACCAAGGCCTGGATCTTATAATGTTCCCTATGGTCCAGAGTAACCAGACACCTGTTTTCCAAAAAGTGCATCTTCTCATGTGGAACACTGCTTCAATTTTCTCTCTTCCTCTCTAAGAAACATGGGATTGTCTGCATGGTAGAACTTAGTTTACTTGTGGACTTCTAGCTTCACAAGTTTTAAAAGGTAATTTGTAGTTTTACAGACACAATAGGTCTGGAAGGCAAGCTAGAATCTGTTCTGAGTCAGGTGATCTACACTAGATGCCGTAAGCACAGTCAGCTCTCTGTATCTATGCGTTCTGCATCTGCCCATTTAATCAACTTCAGATTAAAAATATTTAAATAAATAAAAATACAACAATAAAATGTAACACAAAAATGAGTATTACTGTTCTCTGAATAGCACTTGCATTAACTATTATAAATACTGTAAAGATGATTTAAAGTACATGGATGTGCACAGATTATATGCAAGAACTACATTTTATATAAGGGATTTAAGCATCTGCAGATTTTCATATCTGAGTGAGTCCTGGAATCAGTTCCTTGTGGATACCAAGGGATAACTGCATTAGACTTTCCTCTTTGGAATCCCCCTCCTCTAAAAAAAATAAAGCGTTTACTGGAAATGTAGCGACGTGTATCTGACATTGTGTGCTTTTACCATGATGGAGGGTTGGTTATAAAAATTACATCCTTGGGCACACCTACCTGGGCACACTTGACCTCTGCCAGACCTACAATAATTCTGTGCCATCTGTATGAAGACTTGGGACTTGCTATTGCTCCATGTTGGAGATTTATCTTCATTTTAGTGCAACATAATGTTTATCTCAGTTTTGAGTTTCAGAAATCAGGAAAAGAGAAATTTTGATTCTAAATATTGCGGAATATATACGTCATAGGGTGAGTGAGGATAGCAGCCCACGGCAATCCAAATTTTTGGAGTCTAGGTGTGTCTTCTTTTCCTCTAATCCCTTGTTGCCAAGGAGCACATGAATAAAGCATGGAACCAGTCAAGGGAATTGAGGAAAAAAGAAATCCTATTAATACACCTCCATGGAATGTGAATGAGAGTGAGCACACTCATACATTTACAAAGCGCTTCTTTATACTGTCTTGAGTCTTGGGAGGTAGGCAACTGCGAAAGAGGCATGATTATCTTAAAGACAGTGAAACTGAGGCTAGATTGAATTGTTCTAGTTCACAGAACTAGAAAAACAAAACCTGAGTACAAACTAAATTGAAATCCCAATTTATGTCTTCTGACTGTTAGTCTCCTATTCTTTGGACCATCCAATTTGCATTATACCGGAAAGAAGGGAAAGTACTTGAAAGGTTCATTTAGAATTTTCTATGTGATAGCACCACCTCAGGCAGTTTTCATTGATGATCACATATTTTCTCAAAACAATCTCCTGAAATAGGTATAATTGCAGATAAGAACACAGATTCAGGTACATTCCAGAATTAGTTTTAGAACCGGTCATCTTCCAAATGTTTTGATCTTCACTGAGAAAGTAGCTCCCAGATTGTTAATAATTTGTGGGGTGAAAAAGGAAAAGCAGATGTTTCCAGAGAAATAAGGAGAATAAAGAAAAGGAGGAAGAATTCCTGACAAATTGTCCCAAGTTTGATGGCTGCCTGTGCTGTGCCTATCAGACTCAGGACTCATTCCCTTGAAACAATCTCACAGATAAATGCTTTCTCTGCTGACATTTCCTGTGCCACAGATTTCTGAAAACTGGCATTATCTTCACTAAGTGTGTGGGGACAGAGTTAGTAATGATGAGGCTTTCCCTATCTGTACTAGTTCATTCTACTCATGACTGAAGCCCAGTTTCCTCCTCAGTCTCCCTGCTCCTAATCAAATGTGTCACTAAGTTGCTTGATTGCAGAAGTGGGATTTATCATTTAGCAATAAAACAAATAAAATATGTGTGATTAATCTTTTACCTGTATTTCTCCCAGTATTTCCGTTTTGAGAGTTATTCAAAAAGTTACAAATGGAGCTACCATTTGACCCAACAATTCTCCTCTTACATATGTACCCAAGAGAATGGAAAACAAATGTCTACAGAAAAACTTGCATGTGTTCATAAGAACATTATTCATAAGACCCCCAAAATAATAAAGAACTAAGTGTCTGTGAATTAATGAGTTAATAAATTGTGGTGTAGCCACATGATGGAATATTATTCAGTCATGAAAAGAAATGAAAGAAACACTGATCTATGCTAAAAATAGATGAGCCTTAAAAATATGCAAAAAGGAAGAAGCTAGACACAAAATATCACATATTGTATGATTTTATTTCTGGAATATGTCCAAAATAGGCAAACCCATAGAGACAAAAAGTATTTTAATAGTTGTAAGAGGCCAGTGAAAGGGAAGAATGAGGAGTGACTGCAAATGGATATAGGGCTTATTTGGGAGATGATTTTAAAAATGTTGAAATTAGACAGTGGTGATAGGTACACACCTCTAATATATAAAAAACCATGGACTTCTATACTTTAAAAGGATTAACTTTATGGTAAGAAATTGTATCTCAATAAAGCTAAAAATAAGTGCTGCATGCAAAAAAAGGGAAAAGAAAAGGAAATATTTCAATTACCTAATCATATGGAATTCATCAAGCGTATGACTATAACCCTTTAGTAGCATTTAAAATGTTTTCATTCTCACATTGGTTATATGGAATCCCTTCCAGAGAAACCCACATTTTAAATCTCAGAGTAGTGAAGTAAAAATACTCTCAAAAGAATATGCTTTGAAAAAAGAAATCTATATATTTTTTTTCTGTGTATTTTGATTTAATTTCAATGGCTACTTTCAAAATTTGGTTTAAGTATTTAGTCAGAATATTATAATAAAGCAACCACTACATTGCAGGACACACAGTTTTTTTACCTATGAAAATGTTACCTGTGAAATGTTAAATACTAATGAACAAGCAGCGAGTTAATGTTAGACAATGTGCTAACTGATACAGTACTTTAGAAGAGCAAAGACAAATATAGGCTACCATATTGAGAAGACCTTCTGGATAATATGGAACTTGGAAAAATTGGAGGCAGACAGGAAGTCATGCCAGGCCCCAGAAAATGCATGAAAAAAGGACTGAAGATGAGAATGACCGCAGCGTTGGGAGTATAATGATATCCCCAGGAGGTGGAACTACACGTGTAGTGGAACATCCTATCCTTTGTAAATGTAATTGCCACCTACTGGTACCTGAAAAATAAACAATTTTAACTTCTGTCCATCTCCATTTAACAAATAAATGGCCCTGGCAGAAGTAAGTTACTGTGTTTCTTCATTACAATTACTTATTGAATACTTACAATATGCCAGGTTCTGGGTCAGCCAAGGCATTCAAAGAAGCAAAAAGTTCCTGCTAGGGACTCATGGGGGAAGGCCCACAGGTGTCCCCTGTTTCTGAAACTCAGAATAAATGTACTTATCTCCTGCCTTCTTGAGAATAAATTGTAGCTGGAAGAGAAGTGCAATATAAACTGGGGTCAGATTGTTGAGAGCATGTAAAACTGACATGATAAATTTGAACTTTATTTCATAAACAACAGAAAGAAGATAGGATTTATGAACAGACAGTCTCCACAACCTGTGTTAAAGGAGGGGGCCTCCATAATTACCTAGCTCTAGTCTCTTATTTTCGTTGAGGGAATTATTAACAGAGAAAACAGTAATTTGTCTGGGGCCACCCTGCTAGTTAGTAGAATTCCGGCACTCTGATTCCTGGGTTTCCTTGTACCCCATGCTCCACGTTACTTCCAAAATGTCCACATGGATTGGAGTTAGAATTACTATAAGGGACAAGGTGTCCTGGACATGGCTGGACCTTGGTTTATCCCACCTGTTTATTTGCTTTCTTTGTTCCATCAAATTAAAAATGATGAATACAGACAGCAATAGATTGACAAGAAAGCGAATTTCTCAAGGGCCATTTGTTTATTAAATGGAGATGCACAAAGGTTACAGTTGTTTATTTTTCAAGTGCCAGTAGCTATCAGACACATTTATGAAGGATGGAGGTCTTCCAGTACACTTGTAGCTCTACTGGCTGGGAAGTCATCACCACACAGTGCCCCCTCAAACTTGTACCTTTCATTTGCTTCAGAGAACTATTTGGTTGTCAGTGAGCTGGGCCTGGATTTGAAGGAATTCAGCTTGATATAGCATGCTTGATGATGTTTGTCATTAGTATCAAGAAGCTAATTCATATGAAATGAGTGAGGCTACTCCTCAGCAGACAGGTGCTGCATTTTTGGTAATAAAGGCAATTCGTAGGGCTACAATTACTTTTTCAATCTGAAATGAGACTTTTGTAGCCTGTAAAATGTTGATTCTTCTATTCCCCCTTGAGATCTGGTCCCATACATCGCCTCATTCAGTATATTCTTCAATGAGAATAAATTAAAAATGAAACTTCCTAAAATCCCGATCTGGGGTTTTCGAGCAGAAATTAGAAACAGTAATGAGATGCAGGCATCCGGTTAACTCTATTCAAGGCAATTTAAAAAATTTCTCCATGGGAAAGTCAATGATTTTTTTTAAAGCAGGGACACGAATTCTGTATAAACTAAAACCTAAGTAGGTGTTAGCTTCAATGTGTCAAGTGTAGCAAGGCCATGAATGAAGTCCAAATGGAAAGGTTCATATAGTGATCTTTCAGAATACCTCCCATTTGGGGCCAAAGACACAGCAGTGGTGATGAAAAGCTTGACATGACTGGGGAAAATGTGGAGTAGAGGGAAGAAATGCAGAAAGTGGCTTGCTGTTGGCTCTGCAGCTATATGGAATGCAGATGTCACTTGGGCCCTTGCTTACACTAGAGACTTTTAAAAACATGGCTCTCCTTGACATCTCTATGAATTAGCAGTGGCAACTCCTTATGATACCTTCCACTCTGATTCTGTGTTTGTGAGATGTTCAGTGTAGGCATTGCTCAAATCTAGCTTGTTACTCAACCCTGCCCCCTTCCCATCCTAATGGTTTCTTAGAGAAATCAGCTTATATTTATTAGAGTTTTGTGGGATCACAGCGGGAGAGAGATCATTTCATTCTCCCCAACTCACAGCTCTGCTGAGTGCTTGACCCATCCAGTCCCGATTCATCCTACCTACCATCTCACCAATGAGCTTCTCTTCCAAAGAGACTTAAGTCTATATTTGTGGTGACAGAGTGTGCCTGGCTGTAAGTGATACGATGGCACAACAGGTAGAAAAGCAAATGGATTGTCTTCTAAATAAAAGCTTCGTTTTATTTAATATATAGCACTTGCATTGTCTTTCCTCTTGTTTATTTTCAAAAAAGTTACCCTTGGGTGACAGTTAGTGCTCTCACTCCATTCTTTCTCTGCAGTGATTGACTCTCAAAGTAAATTATTAAACAGCTGAACATGTATCATTCTATAGCGTTTAAATGTTTTTAAGTTGCATGAAAATAATTTTTGAAATGAAAGATATGGATAAAAGAATGAATAAATGATATAAAGCTAAAAATGAATACTTCATTCTTCCTCCTTTAGCTTGCACATGAATTTGTAATTTAATATCCGAAATATTTTTAGAGTGAGGTCAGTGTAACATATTTCTATTCCTTCGGTCTCTTTTTTTCTTTTCCACCTCCAAAAGCACTCTGACATATAAACACCGAGAAGCTCAATAAAGAAAAGTTAGTCCCAACAGGAATCTTAGCTGGTAATTTTGGTTGCTTGTTGTTTGTTGTTGAAATTTTTCTGTTATGTTTATTACTGAACTTTTTTTCTGTCAATAGCATTTGAGAGTTTGCCCTTTTCAAATCTGACATTTTACCCACAATTCTGCAAACCAAAAGTTTTTCTTGATATTTTAAACCTTTGAAGTACTTTATACAATTCAAATTGTAAATAAGTTTCTATTTGTAAAACGTCAGGAAGTGACTTTTGTGTATTTTTATATGGAGACTATTCCCCACCTGTATAGTCTGTGTCAGAGGAAGATCTTACAAGGTACCGGGGATTCTCCTCACACAAGCTTTAGCTGCCTTTTCAGGGTTGCTCTTGAGATAGGCCTTAGATACAACGTGACTGATGTCTCTGCCATGAGGGCCACTGGAGTCTGGATTTACAGGACTGGTGTCTCCTTTATTTCTTTACAATAGAATGGGTCTCAATAAGCTTTTCCTCAAAAAATATTTTTTCAGAGCCTAGTTTGAATTAGGCCCTAAGTCAGCAACTGGAGATATAAGAATGAATAATAGCAAGGTTTTTTAGGATCAGTAGGAGTTCATGAGGAGGAAAGCAGAGGAACAACATCTCCAAATGGCAGGAGAAGTGGTTTCATCCTTTACAAGCATTGCTTCCACTTGGTCCAGAATACAACTCTTCTTTCTTGCAAAGATTCTCTCAATCACTCAGGAACATATTTGGCTATAGAGGTTCATTCTGGAGGAAAGACATGTTCCAGTTTTTCTTTATATTAAGAGATGCTTGCCTTATAAGTCTGGTCTCTTTAGAACACCTTAGTCCACTCTTAAAGAATTTTCAACCATTAGGCACACGTTTGAAAGAACTTGTCTCAGGATGCTGAGACCCTTTTAAGTCTTCTTCCGATCACATGACTTATAGGGATTGACCATCTTTCCCGAGATACCCTGGGGAAGAAATAGTTATAGACTGTTAAATAATTTTACATACTTTTAAACTTTTGCTTACATACTAAGTATGTAAGATAACTGAAGGCATCTTCATTGCTTCTGGATCAAGCTTTACCTGCAGCTTACATCACTTCTAGATTGCTCAGATTACTATTTAAGCCAATTTGAGTTGCATTTTTAATTACTTGCCACATTAAAACAATGCCTAAGTTATGCCTGTGTCTCCACTGGGTATGTGCCAACAAAGATAAATGTTTCATTCTTGACTTTAAATATTTAACAGCTATTTGAAGGAGAGAGAAAAGCCCAGAATGATACTCACTATACAACATGGTATGTATTCGTATAGAATTAATGAGCCACATTTAGAATAACCTAGTTAACACATTTAGTTGAGCAGATTAATTTCTTCTGAGGTCGTTTGTGTAAAATGGAGATTGGCTATATCTTGACCTGAAGCTGAGCTATAGCTCTTGGCTAAGTTGATTACAAATGCTAAATTTCATCATGATCGTTGTTCCTGGGCCTAACCACTTATTTTCCCAAGTGTATAACCTCCAACTGAATTATAACATTTCCCATCTTTGGACACAAGGCCATTCTCCCAGAAGAGTGCTGTAGAATTCCAGAAACCTCTGAAATGAAAGTAGTTTGTCCTTGCATGGTTTCTATAGAGATTTCAAAATGGCTGTTTTTTGTTTTGTTTTTTTTTTTCTTTAGAAGGGAAATAGATCAATCTTTGTCCTCCTTCAACTTTTAAAGTGAAAAGTCACCTACAAGCAGAACTGTTGACTTAAACATTATAGACAAAAATAGGAAATTTCCTTCCAGTTAGGAGCTTCCATTCATTCTTCCCTTCATCTCCAGCTCCAAAAAAGCTGAGAAGCCTTAAAGCATCCTCTAAACCAAAGGCCACATTACATTGAAAAGGAGACGGGATTGCATAAAATGAAGTCTCTCTTTGAAAAATCAAGAAAAAAATGCATTTCTCTAGAAATTTCATATAGAATATATTCTTAGGTGACTTTGCACCAGGCAGCAAAAGGGGAGAAGGAAGAAAGGGTTGAAAGAGAAAAGAATGACAACTGAAAATAGAAAAAGATAACTATAAGCATAAATAAAAGAATAGGGTGAAGTAGGTGATTGCAGGAATAATTTTGCAAATTGTATGAACATGTTAGGATTATGACACCTGCAATTTTTTGATCTTATTTTTTTAATGTAGCAAAACTTTAGAAAGGCTTACAAAGACTAAATAATGCAGAGTGTTAGGCATCTCGTTGGAAAGGCTTGCTTTTTAAGAATAAGAGGGCAAAACATGATGAGGCAGAGAGAGGCTTTTATGAAAGGTTCCCTATGTGTTGATTGAGGCTTTTCAAATCTGTCCCTAACAAAAGGATTTGTAGCTGGATTATCCAGATTAATTTGCTGAGCCAAGAACTAGTTTATTCTTTTCCTTCCTGTTTTTTTTTTTTTTAATTAAACTTCATGCTTAAGTCCAAAGCTTGATATCCAAGTAAAATTTATTGACTGCTGATTTAAGAGAAGGCTTCAATGGCTGAGACTCAAAATTGGACTCTACTAAGAATGGAAACTGTTGGTGGGATGGGTGAGGAGTTTTTAATTAATTCTAGTGAGGATGGGACTGTTTCTGGAATTGTTTCATGATGATATAAAGGAATATAACTTTTTTAAATTGTACTTTAGGTTCTGGGGTACATGTGCAGATCATGCAGGATTGTTGCATAGGTACATACATGGCAAGGTGGTTTGCTGCCTCCATCCCCCCATCACCTATATCTGGCATTTTCCTCCATGTAATTATCCATTCCCAACCTCCCCACTCCCCACTGCCCCTTCCCTAACCTTCCCAACAGACCACAGTGTGTGATGCTTCCTTCCTTGAGTCCATGTGTTTTTATTGCTCAACACCCGCCTATGAGTGAGAACCTGCGGTGCTTGATTTTCTGTTCTTGTGTCAGTTTATTGAGAATGATGGTTTCCAGGTTCATCCATGTCCCTACAAAGGACATGAACTCATTGTTTTTTATGGCTATATAGTATTCCATGGTGTATATATGTCACATTTTCCTTGTCCAGTCCATCATCGATGGGTATTTGGGTTGGTTCCAGGTCTTTGGTATTGTAAACAGTGCCACAATGAACATAGGTATACATGTGTCTTTATAATAGAAAAATTGATAATCCTTTGGATATATACCCAGTAATGGGATTGCTGGGTCAAATGGAAGTTCTATTTCTGAGTCCTTGAGGAATCACCACATTGTCTTCCACAATGGTTGAATTAACTTACACTCCCACCAACGGTGTAAAAGTGTTCCTATTTCTCCACATCCTCTCCAGCCTCTGTGGTCTCCAGATTTTTTTAATGATTGCCATTCTAACTGGTGTGAGGTGGTATCTCACTGTGGTTTTGATTGGCGTTTCTCTAATGACCAGTGATGATGAGCTTTTTTTCATGTTTGTTGGCCTCCTATATGTCTTCTTTTTATAACCATCTGTTTATATCCTTTGCCCACTTTTGAATGGGTTTGTTTTTTTCTTGTAAATCTGTTTTAGTTCTTTGTAGACTCTGGATATTAGCCCTTTGTCAGATGGGTAGATTACAATTTTTTTTTCCTATTCTATTGGTTGCCTGTTCATTCTAATGATTGCTTCTTTTGCTGTACAGAAGCTCTGGAGTTTAATTAAATCCCATTTATCTATTTTGGTTTTTGTTGCTAGTGCTTTTGGTGTTTTAGTCATAAAGTGCTTGCCTATGCCTATGTCCTGAATGGTTTTGCCTAGGTTTTCTTCTAGGGTTTTTATGGTGTCAGATCTTATGTTTAAGTCTTTAATCCAACTGGAGTTAGTTTTAGTGTTAGGTGTCAAGAAGGGGTCCAGTTTCTGCTTTCTGCACATGGCTAGCCAGTTTTCCCAACATCATTTATTAAATAGGGAATCCTTTCCCCATTGCTTGTTTTTTGTTAGGTTTGTCAAAGATCAGATGGTTGTAGATGTGTGGCATTGCCTCTGAGGCCTCTGTTCTGTTCCATTGGTCTGTATCTCTGTTTTGGTACCAGCACCATGCTGTTTTGATTACTGTAGCTTCGTAGTATAATTTGAAGTCAGGTAGTATGATATCTCCAGCTTTGTTCTTTTTGCTTAGGATTTTCTTGGCTATGTGGGCTCTCTTTTGTTCCATATGAAATTTAAGGTGTTTTTTTTTTTTTCCAGTTCTGTGAAGAGGATCATAGGTAGCTTGATGGGGACAGTGTGGAATCTAAAAATTACTTTGGGCAGTATGGCCATTTTCACGATATTGATTCTTCCTAACCCTGAGCATGGACTGTTTCTCTATCTGCTTGTGTCCTCTCTTATTTCCTTGAGTAGTGGTTTGTAGTTCTCCTTGAAGAGGTTCTTTACATCCTTTGTTAGTTGTATTCCTATGTATTTTATTCTCTTTGTAGCAATTGTGAATGGGAGTTTGCTCATGGTTTGGCTCTCCATTAGTCTGTTATTGGTGTATAGGAATGCTTGTGATTTCTGCACATTGATTTTGTATCCTGAGACTTTGCTAAATTTGCTTATCAGTTTAAGGAGATTTTGGGCTGAGACAATGGGGCTTTCTAAATATACAATCATGTCATCTGCAAATAGAGACTAATTTGACTTCCTCCTTTCCTAATTGAATAACCTTTAATTCTTTTTCTTGCCAGATTGCTCTGGCTAGAACTTCCAATAATATATTGAATAGAAGTGGTAGGAGAGGGCATTCTTATCTAGTGCTGGATTTCAAAGGGAATTCTTCCAGTTTGTCCCCATTCAGTATGATATTGGCTGTGGATTTGTCATAAGTAACTTTTATTATTTTGAGATACAATTCCATTGATACCTAGTTTATTGAGAGTTTTTAGCATAAAGGGCTGTTGAATTTTGTTGAAGGCCTTCTCTGCATCTATTGAGATAATCATGTGGTTTTTGTCTTTAGTTCTGTTTATGTGGTGGATTATGTTTATAGACTTGCATATGTTGAACCAGCCTTGCATCCCCAGGATGAAGCCCACTTGATCGTGATAAATAATCTTTTTGATGTGCTGTTGCAGTCGGTTTGCCGGTACTTTATTGAAGACTTTGCATCTATCTTCATCATGGATGTTGGCCTGAAGTGTTCTTTTTGTTGTTGAGTTTTTTGGTATTGGGGTGATGTTGGTCTTATAAAAAGATTTGGGAAGGATTCCCTCTTTTTGTAGTGTTTGGAATCGTTTCAGAAGGAGTGGTACCAGCTCCTCTTTGTATTTCTCATAGAATTCAGCTGTGAACACATCTGGAACTGGATTTTTTTTTTTTTTTTTTTTTTTTTTTTTTTTTTGTAGGCTATTAATTACTCCCTCAACCTCAGGCTTTTTATTGGTCTATTCGGGGTTTCGACTTCTTCCTGGTTTAGGCTTGGGAAGGTGCAAGTGTCCAGGAATTTATCCATTTCTTCCAGGTTTACTGGTTTATGTGCATAGAGTTGTTTGTAGTAATGTCTGATAGTTGTTTGAATTTCTGTGGAATTGGTAGTGATATCTCCTTTATCATTTTTTATTGTATCTATTTGATTCTTCTCCCTTTTCTTTTTTATTAATCTGGCTAGTGGTCTATTTTGTTGATCTTTAAAAAAGAAAAACAGCTCCTGGATTTATTGATTTTTTGAAGTTTTTTTTTTTTTTTTTTTTTTTTTTTTTTTTTTTTTTTTTTTTTTTTTTTGTATATCTGTCTCCTTCAGTTCTGCTCTGATCTTAGTTATTTCTTGTCTGTGCTAGCTTTGAGTTTTTTTGATCTTGCTCCTCTAGCTCTTTCAATTTTGATGATAGGGTGTAGATTTTAGATCTTTCCTTGCTTCTCATGTGGGCATTATTGCTATAAATTTCCTTATAGACACTGCTTTAAATGTGTCCCAGAGATTCTGGTATGTTGTATCTTCATTCTCATTAATTTCGAAGAACATCTTTATTTCTGCCTTAATATCATTGTTTATCCCAGTCAATATTCAGGAGCCAGTTTCCATGAAGTTGTGCAGTTCTGAGTTAGTGTCTTAATTCTGAGTTCTACTTTGACTGCAGTGCGGTCTGAGAGACTGTTTGTTATGATTTTCGTTCTTTTGCATTTGCTGAGGAGTGATTTATATCCAATTACATGGTCAATTTTAGAGTAGGTGTGATGTGGTACTGAGAAGAATGTATATTCTGTGGATTTGGGGTGGAGAGTTCTGTAGATGTCTATTAGATATGCTTGGTCTAGATCTGAGTTCAAGTCCTGGCTATCCTTGTTAATTTTCTGTCTTGTTAGTCTGTCTAATGACAGTGAGATGTTAAAGTCTCCCACTGTTATTTTGTGGGAGTCTTAAGTCTCTTTGTAGGTCATTAAGAACTTGCTTCATGTATCTAGGTGCTCCTGCATTGAGTGCATATATATTTAGGATCATTAGCTCTTCTTGTTGCATTTATCCTTTTACCATTATGTAATGCCCTTCTTTGCCTCTTTTGTTGGTTAAAAGTCCATTTTATCAGTGACTAGGATTGCAACTCTTGCTTATTTTTGCTCTCCATTAGCTTGGTAAATCTTCCTCCATCCCTTTATTTTTAGCCTATGTGTGTTGTTGCATATGAGATGGGTTTCCTGAGTACAACACACTGATGGGTCTTGACTTGTTATCCAGTTTGCCAGTCTGTGTCTTTTGATTGGAGCATTTAGCCCATTTACATTTAAGGTTAATATTGTTATGTGTGAATTTGATACTGCCATTTTGACTGGTTGTTTTGCCCATCAGTTGACACAGTTTCTTCATTGTGTGATGGTCTTTACTATCTGGTACGTTTTTGGAGTGGCTGGTACTGGTTGTTCCTTTCCATTTTTAGTGCTGCTTTCAGGAGATTTTGTAGGCCTGGCCTGAAATCTCTCAGCAATTGCTTGTCCATAAAGGATTTTCTTCCTCCTTTGCTTATGAAGCTTAGTTTCATTGGATATGAAAGTTTAGGTTGAAAGTTCTTTTCTTTAAGGATGTTGAATATTGGCCCCCACTCTCTTCTGGCTTGGAGGGTTTCTGCCAAGAGATCCACTGTGAGTCTGATGGGCTTCCCATTGTGGGTAACAGGACCTTTCTCTCTGGCTGCCCTTAGCATTTTTCCCTTATTTCAACCCTGGTGAATCTGACAATTATGTGCCTTGGGGTTGCGTTTCTTGAGGAATATCTTTGTGATGTTCTCTGTATTTCCTAGACTTGAATGTTGACCTGCCTTGCTATGTTGGGGAAGTACTCCTGGATAATATCCTGAAGAGTGTTTTCCAGCTTAGATTCATCTCTCCGTCACATTCAGGTACACCTATCAAATGTAGATTAGGTCTTTTCACATAATCCCATATTTCTTGGAGGCTTTGTTAATTTCTTTTTACTATTTTTTCTCTAATATTGCCTTCTCATTTTATTTCATTGAGTTGATCTTTAATCTCTGATATCCTTTCTTCTGCTTGGTTGATTCAGCTATTGAAACTTGTGTATGCTTTGTGAAGTTCTCATGCTGTGTTTTTCAGCTCCATCAAGTCATTTATATTCTTCTCTAAGCTGTTTATTTTAGTTAGCATTTCATCTAACCTTTTTTCAAGGTTCTTAGTTTCTTTGCATTGGGTTAGAACATAAGTATTTTTTTAGCTCAGAGAAGTTTGTTATTACCCACTTTCTGAAGCCTGTCTCTGTCAATTCATCAGACTCATTCTCCATCCAGCTTTGTTCCCTTGATGGTGAGGTGCTGTGATCCCTTGGAGGAGGAGAGTCGTTCTGGTTTTGGGTGTTTTCATCCTTTTTCACTGGTTTCTTCCCATCTTCACGGATTTATCTACCTCTGGTCTTTGTAGTTGGTGACTTTCGGATGAGGTCTCTGAGTGGACGTTCTTTTTGTTGATGTTGAAGCTGTTTCTTTCTGTTTTTTAGTTTTCCTTTTAACAGGCCCCTCTGCTGCAGGACTGCTGGAGGCCCACTCCAGACCCTGCTTGCCTGGGGTTCACCTGCAGGTGCTGCAGAACAGTAAGGGTTGCTGTTGGTTTCTTCTGTTTTCTTCATCCCAGAAGGGTACTGACCAGATGTAATGGCTGAGCTCTCCTTTATGAGGTATCTTTTGGAAATACGGGAGTTTGGGAGCTGCTTGAGAAGACAGTCTGTCCCTTTTCAGAGCTCAAGTATTGTGCTGGGCACTCTGTTGTTCCATTTGGAGCTACTTTTAAGTCTGCTGCAGTGGAACTCATAACCACCTCTTTTCCCAAGTGTTCTATCCTGGGAAGGTGGGACTTCGCTTATAAGTTCTTGACATGCTGCTGCCTTTTTTCAGAGATGTCCTGCCTGGCAAGGAGGTAGTCTAGTCACAGTCTGCTAGTAGAGGCATTGCTGAGCTGCCATGGGCTGTACCCAGCTGCTGTGAAAACTTCCTTGTAGTTTTGTTTACCAAAATATAACTTAGAAAGATATGATTCTTAGTATCTTTAGAGACCCACATGTAATAATAATGAGAAATAAGATGGAGCAGAGTTTCAGCGGGAAACTGAAAACCAACTTCACTTTTATGGATTGAGTACAATATGAAAGTGATGGAAATAATGTCAGTGTTTAAAATTATTTCTTTTTTGGGTCAATAAAGATATCATTTATAAGACAAGATATTTTTGAAGTATGAGAAAATGTGATTCTTTCTTCTCACTTAGGCCAGCCCCAATTGTTGCCCACTGCAGAACATGCTATGTGGGGGAATTTTATCCCTAGACATCGGGTTGAAATTCCTTAGGGGTATGATTAACTAAAGGAAGAACTGTCCCAGCTGGACACAATCTATTCCCTCACCATTCAGCTAGAGAAAAAGCAGAAACATCATTTTGCCACCTGCTCATCGATATATGGCCCACCCGGAAATCCCAAGGACTGGGATTAAGGAGAAGCATCTGATTTCTCAGAAAAATTAGATATCTTTAATTATATACCTGATACTATATAAAGATGCCTCTGAAACCTGAAAATTTACTATAGTCTGATCCAAAGTTATTTACCCAAATTTACCTCTATGTACATTTACCTTCCAGTCTACTCACCCTATGGAGACTGGTCATGTTTCCAAGTCTTCATTTTGCCTCTTGTATCTGAATTATCAGGCCTCATTTTTTATTTCAACTTTAAAAAATTGAGTCTTGTCCTGTTGCCCAAGTTGCAGTGAGTGGCACGATCCTGATTCACTGCAACCTCTGCCTCCCTGGTTCAGGCAATTCTCATGCCTCAGCCTCCTGAGTATCTGGGATTACAGGCGCCTGCCACCATGCTGGGCTGATTGTTGTATTTTTAGTAGAGATGGAGTTTCACTGTGTTGGCTAGGCCGTTCTTGAACTCCTGACCTCAAGTGATCTTCCCACCTTGTCTTCCCAAATGCTGGGATTACAGGCATGAGCCACCGTGCACGGACCCCCTTAGCTTTCTGACATAAAAATGGACCAGTGTTGTGGTTCACAATCTTCTTGCACATTGAAGTCATTTGGGGAGCTTAAATTAATACTTATGCTTGAATCCCACCCAACAAAATGCTGAGTTAATTGGTCTAAGGTGTGGCGTTGGCACTGGGACTTTTAAAGTTTCCAAGGTGATTCTAATGTGTGGCCAAGATTGAGACCCAATGGATTGAATTCTAAAGGCCACAGAATTCACACCATTTTTGCCCTAGCCACTTCTCCCTTCCTCCCTCTTATCCATCTGCATTTCCTGTTAAATTTCCTTGGGTAATGACCTACATGAGAAACTGCCACAGAGGCTTTGGCTCCATTTGTGGTGAACTGAACATCTGTATTTTGGGCCTCCATCTGATGGCTGGCACAGCTATGTGGACCTTCTGCTCAGGGTGCCTGATGCAAGGCACTGACTACTTGGGCAAGGTTTTCTACTTGGCGTTTGACTTGCAGGTCATCCCACGAATCAGGCCCAAATTGACTTTCTCAATTTATTTTTTCATGTAGAAATAGTTCTGTAACTGGAAAACATAACTGAAGCAAAGCAACTAAAAAAGAAACTCCTCTGCACTACTAGTTTTTCTCTGCTCACAGGTTTACTCTCGAGGAGAAGCTGGCAGGCTGGAGGGAATCACCTTTCCATTGTGTGTCTGGCCTCAGACAGAAGCTCCTTCCTGACAAGTGGTTTGTTGTGAGGGTGCTGCCTCTGCCCACTGAAAATCAGGAAGGAAGGGAATGAATACTTTCTCTATTAAGTGGATTTCAAAGAAGAATTTCAATGTCCTTACTTAAAGGGGTTTGAGAGATTACTCCAAAAGAGTAGAGAGCTGCAGCAGTGGGGCAGGGGGTGGCGAAGGGCGGGGGATAAGATGTTTGGCAGCAGGTCCTATACCCAGTTTTAGGTAACACCATGAAATAAGTAATACTCTGGAAGGCATCCTTCCTAAAAGGAGCTTTCAACCAGGACATTCTGTTGCTCATTTTCCCCCATGCCTCAAACGTTTTCCCCTTTAGTTCTTTTTTAACTCATGTTCCCAGTGTCCATTTTTTTTTTTTTTTTAATTTGGGGAAACACCAGATTTACCAAGAATTTGATTAACTCTTAGTCTCTATTTTCCCATCTTATGTCCTATAAATTCGATACTCATGGTCATCAGTTGGCAATATTTTTATTTTTTGCTTTGTTGATATTGCTCTGATCTCAGTGTCCACAAGTTTGCACATGGTGTGGGGGATAAGCTTGGTTCCCATTCACTCAGAAAGGGAAAGAAAGAGAAAAGAGTTCTACTCCAAGCACTAAATTGTTCCCTTTAGGAATGTTTAAATTTGAACACATCACAGTACAATAAGGTTTAATTTCGTTCCCAAGTCTCAAGTCTGAACACCTTGACAAATAACTATTCCTCATATTAATTTAATTTTGACTTTCTTTTATAAACTAATAGTGTGGTCTTATAATGACTAAGAAAGCATTCATTACGTTCCCTCAGTTAATTCAAAAAGCATGACAGGGACTCTCTAAACCCAAATCACAAATTCCTAATCCTTGGAAAAGGCTAATCAACACAACACAATGTTAGTTATCTCAAGCTTCTAACTAAAGGAAAGCATTGTATCCTTCAGAATTTTTTGGTGAGGGTTAGATAGTGAGGCAAATTCATCAGACATAGAGATAACATTGTTCATTTGATTTAGAAATGAAATCTGTATTCCAAAATAGCAACTAAGGAACAGTCGTGTATGTGCTTTGTGGGTGTGTGTGCATGTACACATGTGCATGTTAAAATTGATACTTAGGAGCTATTTATATCAGTCATAAAACAATTTTAAATTATGCGTAAATGTTCTATATCTCTCCTGTTCACAATGGAGTTGGAATGCTCTTTCTAAATACAATTTATTTTGTGCTGAAGATTAGCAACTTTTTTAGGTTACTAATGTGATTTTTGTCCATTAATCCAGGCTCTTAAAACTATATTTCAGTTTCTAATTCTAATATCTGGACACAAAACCACACCTTAAGAGTAGGAATGAATTTGACTTCATGTCTTCCTAAAAGCATGACTACCAGTTTTCTCTTTCTATAGTGAGAATATTTTTTTTAATTGAAAAGTACCATTATTTTTCTTTAGTGATCATATTTTATGCCACATTTCAACTTCTATGCCTCAGATATTTGTCACTTCAACACTGCTTTGTCAAGTCTTTATTACACCATGACTCTCGTTTTATTCTGCACATAATGAACAAGAGCATCCAGGGAAAACTGACACTTTTTATGAGTTTATTTCTGAGGTGGGAATTTATTTACATTGTATCCACTATATTTTAGTATCACACTGGATACACTGCATTTCATAGATGGGAACATTCAAACATTGATAATGTTGTTCAAAAGAAAAGTAAATGGGACAAAATGGCTATCTTTTATTATGAGAAATCCTTTGATTTCATTTGCATACATTGAGTATGATGCATAAAAGACAATATATTTGAAAGGCTCACAGGCGTTTCATGCAGGACATGTGCCTATTCATCTACATGACTCTTTCCTTCTTTTGAAATAAGGGGCAAGAAACATGTAGAGTATTCTTAAATAGGAAAGCAGAGGTGCTTGCTCACCCTGTTGTCACCCCCAGGTGACCCAGTTTCTTCTCTTTTCAGACTGAATTATCTACCTTCTTCAAGGAGTCACCAACAATTCTCCTTGTGTATACTGAGTTTCCCCTTGCTTCATATACTGTAGATTTTGGGTTTTGTCTCATCAAAAATACTGTACTTTGCTTAATTTTAGGGACCGTATTTTTTACCATTCTTATACTCTTACTGTACCAAGTGTACAGTAAATTCATTTTGCTTTTGCATTCATTCAAACAATGTTTAATTAAGCACGAGTTTGTTGAAAGTCCTTTAAACGTGAGGCATCATACTAAGTACTGTGACGACTACAGTGAACAATACATCCCTGCTTCTTCCCTGCTTCTTATTGAGTGTAATGATTGAAGCTTCCTGAAGAAGTGTTCCTAAGGAAGCAGCAGGAACCAACAACTGAGGATTTGCTATGTCCGTCTCTAGCTTTCTAAGAACCCTCAGAGGTCTTTCTGAACTCAAGCTTCCGCTCATCTACTTTTGGGTTTATATGCAGGCTCACAGGCTAAGAAACTTTCAGAAAGACACTGTCAGCAACACTGACCTGTCCCTGAGGTGATCCCATGAGATCACAGTGGCATAAAAGATCCTGGAGATGTTGAGATAGCTATAGTGACTGTGGGACTGGACTTTTCATTTCTGTTTCCTTTACGTCGTGAGCCACAGTGAGCAGGAATCACATAGGCCAAAGACCCCTTTTTGCTGCAGTTGTGGCTCTCACTCCTCCCCTTTCTCTAGGTTCCAAATGTCAGCTTCTGGATCAGAAAGAACAGACTTTGGCAACCCTCTGCTCTGGAGAGAAGCAACTCCAAAGGCATTTTTGGCTGGCTGGAAAGCAATATTAGGGTTTAATTTTTAAAAATTATAACATCAGTTACCATTTATTATTTGTAATGTGGTACGTATTTCTTTTGATTATACCCTGGTCAACACATTGTTAAGAGATGGGTTCTTGCCCAAGAGTTACAGGGATGGACAAACATACAACACCTTATGCTGGGCAGATGAGATTGATAGCCATTTATTAGTCACATATACTCACACCCCCAGGGAGAAGCATGTCATACACCATATAAGGTTACACAGGGTCTGTATTCAGAAACAGAACAAACAACTAATGGCCAAAGGAGGCAGGCTTTATAGTATCAAGAAGGTGAGGTGCTCTTACTATGTACTTTCTAGATATGACCTCATTTAGCCTTCTTAATAACTCCACTAGAGAGTTTTTAAAAATCTCTTATTTACAGTTGGTGAAACTGAAGTTTATAGAATTTAATTCACGCCTTGTAATTTTCTAATAAATGCAAAATCTAAGATTCAAACCTGGATTTATATCTTTCTATAGCTGTGACATGTATGGTAGATTGTAAACCATTTCTTGTGAATCATACCAGGCCATGCTTCCAACTCACAATGCATTTTGACACCAGAGTATAGAGGAGAAAGTGGGGTATACATTTATGATACTCCTGCTGCCTACTCTTCTCAATGAACTACACCTCAACTGATGGAAGACTGTTGGGTATAGTTCTTATGCAAAGTGCTAATATCTCACAAAACCTCAATAACTTCTGTTTCCCATGGATTATGTTTCTCTTGAGCTTTTTGAAGTTATCATGCCAATCTCAGGGAGACAGTTTAGATTAAAATGGGGACATGTGATTTGGAATGGTTCAATTAAAGTCATCTATGGCTATTTTCAGAAGCGAGCTAAGTATTAATGGATACTAATGCCTGCAACTACTCATCTTTTATGTCAGAATCAGACTGAACACACAAGGGCATTTGCTATTGATGAATGGTTTTCCCAAAGAATTTTATAAAAGAAGAGCATAGGTTGTTTCTACACACATCACACATAGCATATTTTCTCTTAAAATAAGGTAGTTGTGCCCTCTAGGCTCAGGATGCAGTAGCACTGATCAGTTTCTCCAGTGTTGATGTTGGAGGGCTTTCTCTTACAGCAGCAGGTAGAAAATTTGAGATCACTCTTTTTCTCATCCCTTTATTTTAGGTATACTTTTAGGGTTATTTCTTATGGGTTGTAGCCGTTAGTTATGGCTGCCATAGTACTGCATAACAAACGACCTAAATGTCTCCGTGGCTTAAAAGAAGAAACAGTTATTTCTCTTGCTCATTGTTCTGAAAGTCAGCAAGGATGAATCTGCTTCAAGCTACTAGGTGTTCTGCTTTAGGACTCAGGGAGTCAGTTTCACGAGTCTGCCAGCCTTCTTAGATCAATGCTACCTGAGATATGTTCTTCTACTAACGAATAGCAGAGGTGTCGGGGGTAAGTGGAAGCATTTGACACCCTGGTTCTGAGTGGGCACACTGTTACTTTTGACCAGTGGGAGGTACTGCAAGTCACATGGCACTGGGGAAGAAGTGAAGGGACTGTGATCCAGTCTACTACAGGGCATCCAACATACTGGTACAGGGTCATTTGTTTTCCTCCTCTTGGCTCTTCAGATTTTGCCTCCTGATTCCTCTTTCTATATATCTAAATCTATATCAATATCTATGTCTATATATAAAATCATAGCAAATTTTAGCTATATGAAAAGCCACTTTAAAATATATTTAATTTAGGCAAAGCTAAACCCTCAAAAAAAAAAAAAAGATTAAAATTACACCAAGATTATTTCACCCCCAAAGCTGAAATTTTTCTTCCCTTTTACATATTTTTTTCAGGATGAATCAAAAAGTTATGTTTTGGAGATGTCTCTAGGAAGAAACAAATTAAATTTATTGCATAGTCTCTCAAAGAAAAATCTGTATGTTATAGCTAAAGCACCCAATTTTCCATAGAGAAGAGCCATGCAAGCATTCATGAATTGGGATAAAGCATGTGCCCAGAATGTGATGCATTTTAATTTATTGTCTTAAGTAAGATCTTTTTATCTTAAAATCATAGTAGATTCTCGATACTGGCAATGTGCTGTAATATAGCTGCGAATCAAACACAAACATAGTTATTAATATTAAATTGTTAAGTCTATTACTTATGATGAACAAGAGTTCTTACCACATCATGGTGGCTGGTTAAAACATACAAATGATTACCTTTAACCTATCCAGTTTTCCATAATTTGTAAAATTCTCAGCTACTCTTCTGCATGACAGGCAGTAGCTAAATTCAGGCCTGGCAGTACAGACTTGTAAATGGATTATGTGATGCTGATACATCACACTCATCGGCACTTAGTGTCAGGAGACTGAGGTTATGGTCCCCATCCTGCCTTACTAACTTTGAAAGCCTGGTGAGATGCTAAAAGTTTCAGGACATGGAAGATTATAATGGTACATGATGTACATTCTCAACCTTCGGTGAAATAACCCAAGTGTTAATTATCACGATGATAAGAAGCATGTAGACGTGTGTTATCCTGGCATGGGGCAGCATTGCACAGCTAGGGCTTGGTGATGTGACCGCTAAAGTCAGAATACTTGAACTGCAATCCACTGCTCTATCACTTGAGTAAGGTGTGACCACAGGTCCTCCTGAGTTTATGATCCTCTCTGAGCTTTAGTTTGTTTATCTGTAAAATATGAATTATAATAGTATCTAATTCAGAGGGTTGAAGGGTAATCAAAGAAGGCATGAAAAATGCCTGATACCTGGCACATAGTAATTGCTTAATAAATGTTGTTAGCCAAAAGTTATCATTTACATTATTTTAAAGTGTGTTAAATTGATGCAACACTAAAGGGTTCCAGAGGGCATTTTATTACATTGTCTTAAAAACAATATACTTCATTTTATTTTGAGAAGCAGTTATTAAACCTTTATGACTTTTTTGTTGTTGTTGTTGGTCTTTTAGACCCCATGAGATGGTATCTGAGTGGCTTGGAAAAGATTAGTTGTTTTCACCCACCTTTAAAAGACAACTCTTCTGGTAAATTCCAGCTGCAGCATGCCACACCCTAATCTCCTGAATAAGAAGCTCAGACATTACCTAGGCTTTTCAAGAAACAGGCCCACATATGTATGGAGATGTGGAAGGTGCTAGAAGGGCAGAGATTTAAGCCAGTTATAACTGTTAGGTCAAAAATTAGACAAGAAATTTAATGAATGACATTAGCATGAGCTCATTTTCTTGCAAGGAAACAAGTGATGATAGTTTTTTATTTAAAGCCTTCATTAAAAAAGGTCTTCAAATAAAATTAACTCCATTCTTTTCTGACAACCAGTATAAAAGATTTGAGACTATTTATTCTGTGATACAGTTTAAATCAAACCTACTTTTGGCTAGATCCCGTTGAACTTGACAGTGAAACCATGTTGCTGTGCTAGAATCATAAGCTGGTTATGCACAGCCTCATCGACCCCATGTATTTTAATCACGAACTTGGGAGTCATTAAATGCAAGGGCCAGAGCCAACAATAACTACAAAATGATGATGATGACACACAGACAGATAGCATATAACACATGCCTGATTGCATCCCCCAAGCATCTCTCAAATGCACCTTCTTTCTTTCTCCACTGCCACAACTCTGGTCTATGCCTCTAGCTTTTGTTCACCTGAGAATTAGTGCAATAAATACCTGAGCTACTTACAGCCAATCGTTCTCAATTCTTGACAATTCATTCTAAATGCTGCTGCCAGTTAGCTTTCAGAAATAGAAAGTTGATCACACTCCCATCTTAGCTTGGAGCTCTTCAAAGGATTGCAATGGGTGGGGTGGCAGGTTAGAGGGTTGTTGTTTCCAGGAATTCAAGATAATAGGTAGGAACCTAGTGGGTTATGAGTATGGAGACAAGAGATTATTCCAGAAAACTGGACAAAGTTGATCTGGAAGGACCATATCAGCATAAAGGGGTCTGTCCTGAATATTATTGAGAGGGACATAGGGATTTATTAAATGTATCTCAATAATGTGCATAAATGTCACTTTTAGATGAAATTTTAGAAATGTATGTTCAGACAGAAGAGGTCTAAAAGGAAGCAAAGATAAGGAAAGAATACTTATTCCTGAGTGGCTTTGGAATAATTTATAATTTCTCTTAGTGTCTTTTATTATTGCTCTCATTTTCTGCATGATTTTATAATCTTAGATTTTAAACATTGAAGTTATTTTTGTTTTGTAAGCAAACTAAAACAACAGCAAAAGTCCTGAGCTCTTTTTTTAACCACTCCACAAGGCAAATTAAAATACTGTTAGTTGGGCCCCTTTGCACTTGTCTCTTATTGCAGCTAAATCTGTGGCCCAATGAACTGTCTAATAGGCTTCCCACTGTCTCTGGCTTCCAAATTTCTAGCCTCTTACTAGCAGAACCAAAGCCCCTGCTAACCGAGCCGAGCCAGCTGTGAGTACCATTGACCAAATGGTAAGCCGATTCTAATTACAGTGTTTCTGTTACTCTTTGAGAGGAAAGAGAGAAGAGACATCATTTACAATCCTGGTCAGAGTTTTCAGATCTCCCAATCTCAGAAGTGATCACTGGAGTTGTAAACAGAGCCAATTTATTGCAAAAATTGCTGGAAGGGAATTAATAAAGCCTTCTGATTTTATAGGCCCTGGTTTTAATGGGGTATTTGGGATTTTTAGCTCTTAAAAAAAAAGAAAATTTTTGATGAAGCTGGGCCAGGGGGTAGAATAAGAATTCAAATGTAATTAAATGCAGATAATTGTAGCATTCTCCCAATTAAGATGTTTCATTCTATGTGGCTATTTGCCCTTTAAAATAGTTATCTGGAAATAGAGGCAGCATGAGCTGGTCATGTATTCATTTTGTCTCATTCGCTGTCATGTATCTACACATAAGTTCTTGCTTCTCAGAGGTGCTATACCTACTTCTTAGCACAGGTCACTTCCAAAACACAGAGGTAGATCTGTTTCAATGGCAAAGCTGCCCCTGAAAACTAAGGGCAACACACAAAGATACACATATAGGACTCAAAATGAGATGGTGTTAATTGATCGTTTGCACTTCCTAAAATTTTCCCTTATTACCTATTAAGAAAACTTTCCAAACTGCTCCTTGGAGATAAAGGGTTAATATGGTATAGTAGTTTTCTGGAATGTTAACTAAATAGCACAGGCTGTGTGGATTAAACAGTAAAAATTCATTTTCTTAGCTCGCTTGAAGCTAGAAGTTCAAGATCAAGGTGTTGGCATGTTTGCTTTCTTCTGAGGCCTCTCTCCTTGGCTTGCAGATGGCTGACTTCTCACTGAGGCTTTGAACACACACACCCTTGGTGACTCTCTTTGTGTCCGACTCACCTTACTTAAGACACCAGTCAGATTGGATTAGGGCCCACCTTAATAGCCTCAGTTATCACTTATCCCTTTAAAGGCAATGTTTCAAAATACAGTCACATTCTGAGGCACTAGGGCTTAGGGCTTCAACATAATACTTTTGGTTCTAATTCAGCCGGTCATATATGGCATCAGTCAGGAAGCACAAATTGATAAAATGAAACAATAAAGCTACAAATGTATTATGTGCTTTTAGAACAGAAGCAACAGTGATAAGATAATCTGCCAAATCTGAGTAAAGAGGTGAATGTGGGCCTTTTTCACTCCAAAGAAAACCAAGGAGCTGTCAAGCCAGATCATTACTCTTCTTCTTGCAATTGCCTGAGGCCTCTCCAAAGGTGTTCATGACTCATAAATGGGAATGGACAGAACATAAGCTTTGGTGTCAAGTGAGCTTTCTGAAGTCACAGCGCTCTGACCAGGGAACACCTTGGAAAAGTAACTTAGCATCTCTTGGCCTCAGTTTCCTCATTTGAAAAATAATGCTCTCATCTACTCTACCTCCCTCCTTCCAAGGTGAACACGGTTCAAATTAGCAAAATCTACTGGGGGGGCTGTGGGATTAGGAGACCTGAACTTGTGTCTGATCTTGGATCTCTGTGATCAAGGCAGATTCATAACATAGTATAAATGGATATCCAATATTTCTAGAACATGAAAGCAAGTTTGGGGAAACAAATGATAAGAAATCAGAACTTGAGCAATATAGAATGAGTCTGGGAACAATTTATAAATTGGAGAGAAATGTAAATGACAGCAAATAAATGTAATTTTCTTCCTTATTACATAAAGGATGTGAGAAAGGGAAAAAAAAATACTTAAAATAGGAATATACAAATAACAAATGTAAAATAGTCAGAGTAACTGATGACTTATTGAAAGCCAAAAGTAGGGGAAATCAGGCTACAGCTAGATGGGCTATAAGGTTGTATATCTCAGGCATAGATTTGCTTTTCTTCTGATAGTCCTAGGATGTAAGGCAAAACAGGGAACATTATCGTGGGTTCCCATGACACTCACTCTTCATGAAGTAACAGAGTTCACTTGTTTTTTTAGGGCAGCAAAGTTTTGCCAAACGCAATGCTCCAGAAATAATTTCTAGTGCAGGATGCTTTATGGGTCAGTTTTGGTATCCTGACTAATCACGAGATCTTCAGAACAGAGGAGATTAACAGAAAAGACAGAGGCCTGAACCCAACCTCCCAAGATTTTAGTTCAGTAGATGTGGGTAACACTTTCATATTTATATCTTTCAAAGGCTTTCTCAATCTGTCTGATCATTAGCTAGCTTTGGAAAGTATTGATGTAGGGTACATTCAGGTAACTTAGTTTGGGTTCCCCCAAAAGTGGACAATAAGTATGAGATTAGAATGCAAAGAGTTTATTTAGGAAGCGTTTCCCAAAGGTTAATTTTGGGAAACGCCAAAAGGGAAGTCGAAAATTAAGACAAGTAAAGAAAGCAAAGATTGGTGCCTTTTGACGTATGGGTTGAGCCTCATTCTGCTGGGGAAACTCTGCAACATGGGGTAGAATATATGCTTCCAAGAGTGAGGGGTCTGGGTGTTTATGCACCAAGTTCTCAGTAGTCATCGGTTGAGGGTTGCAGGTGAAAGATGCAACTCCCTGGCATTCCAAACCTTGTGTGTAAGTGGCAAAATGTGTCGTGGTGGCCGCAGAAAACCCTCAGGCAAATGCATGCAGGAGGTGCCAGTTGGAATTCGGCTAGAGTACATAGAAATGGTAGGACTGAGGGCAGATGCGACTGCCAGTGATACCACCCTCCCCAACATCTCCATCATCCCAGGAGCAACCTTGAAATAAAAGTTATCATTCCCATGATTGAGAACTATCTGTACATCTTCCCCATCCAGGAGCCTGGTTTACTTTAGGTGTATGTTAGATTTCAGAGCTGAGCGTAGGAAGACGGGTATAAAAAGGGGATAAATCGTTGTAGTTCCCAAACACCAAGCTCTGCTAACTAGCTGAGTGACCTAAGACTCGCTTTGTTCTTTTGAAACTCACTTCCCTCTTGTGCAAATTAAGAAAAATGTCTTTGCTTATCCTCCTCCACTTACGATGCGTCTTAAGATGAGACTTCATAAAATGAAAGGACGCTGTATAAATAGGCAATGTGACATTGGTGGAACAAAGGACTTTGCAGATAACTAGATCTGGCTCTGCTCATGCAGGATGCTTTCTAAGTTTTAGTTTCCTCATCTGTAAAATGAGAAAAATGATAATATCTACTTGATAATAAATCTTGCGAGAACTAGGAAAGGTGGGAACAGAATCTTGCACTATGCCAAGTAAATGATAACCATTGTTACAGAAAGGTGGAATTATTTGATAAGAGATTCTTTATCTGTGACTGAAGCACAGGATTCCTCAGTTCATGTTTTAATGTGAATATAAAAAGTCTTGTTAATGGTGAAGTGCTGAAAATGTCAGTTTAAGTCAGTCCTGTTTGTCCGCCTGAAGACTTGCTCCAGGCGGCACTTTTCTGAGATTTTCTTCTTCCCTTCTCACGTCATATTTGCGTCTTGTCACAGCAGCTGGCTCCTTAGAGACCCCAAACACTGGGAAGGCTGTCTGTGGGAATGAAAGACTTTGAGAGAAGACCAGAATCTTTCAGATGTTTTCCTTCAGTAGAAATGCAGACAGTCCCAAGGAAGCTGGCTTTCTGTGAATTAACCTCATCCTACTCCCCATGGGTCATTTTATTTAGAAATCTATTCAGTAGTCGATGCCATTAGCACAACAGATTGCTTGTTAATTCTTAGACCAACAGCCAGATTTCAGATTGCCTTTTATGTTAGAAACTCTTCTTTGTAAGAAAAAGGATAAAACAAAAAGCATGGGGTTTTGGTCCCAACCCCAGAGAGACCCACAATGTATTCATTTCAGGCCTAGCTTTTAAGGTCAGATCCAGAGAACTCCTGGCATTTGGATGCCTGCACATCCACAGGGAAAGAAAGCAAAAAATGGTGAGCAAAATGCAGAACAATTTTCCAGCCAAAGAAGAAATACACCTTAAGAAATCGATCAACTCAGTTGCCACTAATGAGTGACAAGTGTAAATGTTTGCACTGAACTTGGAGACAGCCTTAAAAATACATCTAGTGATTTCCCCAGAAGCCTGAAACTTAGGCCATTCCTAGGCCAAATTTGGCAGGCATACTTTGTATTCAATGTCTCCAACATCTCTTTTCCTAATGGTTTCAGAACCCAATTCCATGTTACCCCAACGTGCTTGCAGACACACACACACACTCACTCACACAATGCACACATGGATGCTTCTTAAGTGATCCTCACTAGCTTCTGGTTCTTTTACTATTGAAGAGATTACAGCCATAAAATTGTTGTCTTTCCTTTTTACTGTCATCCACCAATGAAACCAGGGGACTCTGTCTTCACCTTGTGGTCTCTACAGCATAATTTCCCCCAAGTTGGGTGAAAAAGTCTTGAATCTTGAGGAGTACCCCTGGCTGGGTCTGTGTAGCCCAGTCAGGCATTTCGGATGATCCGTATCATGAGTGTGGGCAAACGTGGGGTGAGAAATGCAGATCTTCCTTTTTTTTTTTTTTTTTTTGAATTCTGATTCATTTGGACTTTGGAATGAGTTGGACAGGGCATTTACAAATGTGTGGTAATCAAGATTGCCTCTGGTTTGCTTTGTCTGGGTCAGAGCCAGTCAACTTGACAGATGAGTGATATCATTTTGGGAAGCCAAGCTGACAAGAGCTCGGGAAATGGAGAAGGGCGTCATTTAAGGACAGTCATTCTTCTCCTGCCAAGCAGGGCTGCACTCGATCATGTGTGGTTTATGTTGTTACTCAGGGAAATAAATGCGTATCAACTCTCCTTCTCCAGCAATTTGCACCAGGATTAGTTTCCCCATCTCTCCATTGGGAAGCCAGGCCATGCTCAACATGCAGCATGTTATCTGGGGGGCTATTTTTAAAGGTAACTGATCCCCTCATCGTATCTTGAAAGAACAGGAAGGTTTTTGGAATCATAAATATTATTTACTGTGACTCTGACAATGTGGGAGCCTTACATGCCTATCAAATCCTCAAAGAAACTTGCTGATGGTCAGTGGCATTTTCATGGTGTATATTGTTATGTTATTGTTTCTGTGTTGATTGGGAAACAATTTATCAAGAGATGAAGTTAGTGTCCTGTAAGGGACACTGGATAGGGAATGTGAGGACATGGGTGCTAATCTGCAAGCCTGGAAGGGTTTCAATTTCAACACCTGTAAAATAAGCAGGTAAGCTCATCCCTAAGACTCTCCCAGGAGTTCACCTGGCTGTAGTAACAGGGACATTTAATTAAGCAGAATTTTCCACCTCCTCTGCCAGATAGATTAGAGAACTTACTATATGAAGTGAAAGTGTTAAGCCAATAAGGAAAACCTACCCACATCCGAGACTGCCTTAAGTTTGTTGATGTCAGGACAAGAATTACTGTGGAGAATCGGAGAAGGATGTAGAAAAGAACAATGCGTACCTGGCAGATTTTGTATATCATTGCATTACAATTTGCCAAAGCATTCTTGAAAGTTAAATCTTCCATTACATAACTTTTCATCACTTTGTTAAAAATGTTCCAGTTGGATTGGCATGTTTTATGATTTCCTTGCTTCAAAGATAAGCACATTGTCAAATATTAAACTAAAATTCCTAGGTAGTTCTGAATTTAAGAGGTTGGGGTTAAGAAAGAGACGCCAAAAGAGAAGACTGAGAAAAGAAGCTGTTATTAAAAATATTTAGAAGGTAAGATAGAGGTAAAGAGTATGTGCCTTGGATATTGAGTTGATAGTTAATTTCAAGAAACATACAGTCCCAAATTAGGTAGCTTTCCATCTGCAAGGGTTTGAAAAATTAAGGGTCAAGCTGGCATCAAAGCTGAAGCATGCATGTTGGGCCTCTTTCTGTGCAGACTTGAGTCTTAGTCAGTTCTTTACACTCATTGGCAATACACACTGTTGGCCTTAGGGGAAAGAGTATTCCCACAGGCTGGCAGGAAGAGCACTTTCTCTCAATTCTGATCACAAATGGGTGCCATAGCCTGGTGTTTATTTTATAATAAAGAATCAAACAAAAGAATTTTCTCCTACAATGGCTTACATATGATTCATGGCAACCTAACTTAAAGGTTCTTTTTTTTTTTTAAGCACTTAAGGCACTGTTAACTAAAAATCTACACATCGAATTCAGGCAGGGGAATTATTAACCTATGACATACCTCTCAGCTCCATGTATATGGAGAGTTTCATACTAAATATGTGGAAATTTAACTTTCCTGCATCTGAACAACAATATGACTATATTTACAATACCTTTCAGAGATTTTTGTTTTACAAGTGCTTTTACTTGAATAATGCAATTGACCATTGGAAAAATAAGCTCTCATTAGTGAGGACATAAAGATTATTTTGGAAGAAGCAGCTTGAAATGGATTATCTAATTTGTGAAAGCTTTTCTAAAATGGACGTGACTCATACACTCAAATAAATGCAATTTAACTTTTTAAAACGTTGTCTTAGCAAAGCCGTGATTTTCCTACTGTTTAGGAAAAGTGTGTGTATTTCAGTTCAGTTGGGCACCTTTCTCGAGTACCTGCAGAAATATATTATAGTATTGTCCTCCAGGGGGCGATAACTCTTCAGCAAAGCTTCAATTTCACTGGAAAGATGAATTCTCAATTCAGTAAAAGCAGACAGTCTGGCCTCCTCCTTGCTGAGATGCAGGAATTCTTGGGTCTATATCCTGCATTTTACATCTAGGAGTTACCTCAGGCTTCTAGACTATATCTAACACTTTTAGCAAGTTTAAAGGGGGTGGGGAGTGTGAAAAGCCCATGGCTCTGGGTGTGTACCAGGAGTGGAGTCTGGCCACAGTGCTCTGCGTGCCTAGCTACAGGTCCTGGATTAGCTGACCCTGATTGTCCCTTGCAATAAATAAACTTTAAAGAGACTACTGCTGCAGCTAGGACCCCTAGGGCTTTCTGAGAGCAGAGATATTAGACCCAAAGATACCCTAACTTGGGTTGGAGAAGGCTCAGTGTCTCAAAATAGCAGAGGTTCCATCTTCCCTACATAAAATCTCACAAAGGGCTATTTTTATGCTATTTGAAAAATAAAACCATCACATAGGAGGTTGCAAACCTGTAGGTTTGAGGAAACAGCAACTTTAGGTAGTAAAGCTGATGAGCATAAGGCAGCACGGTGGTTAAAAGGTTCATAGGTTCTGGAGTTGACAGAGTGGGTTTCAATACCTTCTATAAACTCTGTATTAATTGCTTAACTCTTGTGTCTCTGATCCTCATTCACAATCTACTGTCTCATAGGGGAGTTTGTAAGGATTCATCAAGATACTCCAGGGAAAGTATTTGGTGCATAGTAAGTGTTTCATAAATGCTATCAGTTATACAGTACTATTCCTTAGTCTGGAACTGAGGTCTCTACTATATAGTTCCAGCCTTGTTTCTCACTTCCTTGCATAGACTCTTTCATCCCAAACACCTCCCTATACCATATCCTTCTGCTGCTGCTATCTTGCTTGTCTACATCATCACCTTGTGAGATCCCACTCAAGTTTTAAGGATGATCTGTAATGGTACCTTAAAACCAACCACTTCGACACAATTCCCTATTCCCAAGATCCAAAGGTGCTTCCTCCCATCTCTGACCAATGACAAAGACACAATATCTTGATTGCAAGACAGATTCCCAGGCGTATATATTTTTAAAATGTATAGAACTGTGTACTTAACCTAGGTACAGTTTTTTTTGTTTGTTTGTTTGAGACGGAGTTTCGCTCTTGTTACCCAGGCTGGAGTGCAATGGCGCGATCTCAGCTCACCGCTACCTCTGCCTACTGGGTTCAGCAATTCTCCTGCCTCAGCCTCCCGAGTGCCTGGGATTACAGGCACGCTCCACCATGCCCAGCTAATTTTTTGTATTTTTAGTAGAGACGGGGTTTCACCATGTTGACCAGGATAGTCTCGATCTCTTGATCTCGTGATACACCTGCCTCAGCCTTCCAAAGTGCTGGGATTACAGGTGTGAGCCACCGCCCTAGGTACAGTTTTTAAAACATGAAAATTATAACTGCAAACCAGCTCAGTAGAAACGTAATGTGAAGACGTGTCTTTGGAGACAGATCTTACTCAAATTTAAGTTCTAATACTTTCTACCTGGCAAATCATGAACCTCTCTTACTTGAAGTTTTCCCTCATGTAAACAGAGCAGTTGTCACTCTTCTCTTGTTGTTTATAGACATAATAATAGCATAAAAATTCCTCTCACGTTGCTTACACCCAGTTGATGCCACACGATTATGAGGACCTTCCTCTTTTAGTGTAGCTATTTCTGTATTTGTCACACACCCCAGTCCATGAGAAAGTCATCTTGAGGATAGGCTATGTGCTGTCGTTTTCTTTTCTATTTTGTTCACCATAGTACAAAGGTACAATAAGTATTTGGATTCTATAGCTAATTATATCTATTTTTGAAGATTAAATGCCAAAAGGCATCCTGACTGAAGCCTCTAAAGGATACCACACTTGTGTATAACCTCCTAGTAACGTTCAGTATTTTAGAATCTGACAGATACTTAACTCAGCCAATAATTCAGCTATGGCTCCCCAGTGTACAGTAGGGCTTAATAACGCATTTTTTTCATTGTAATAGTTCTTTGGGTTCATAAAGGTTGTTTTTCTTTAGAGCAAGTAGAATGACTATACTGTTTTCTTGACCAATAAGTCACTCTGTTTTCCATGGTTCAAAGTTAAGCTTTTATTTGGTTTTAAATTAAAAAAATAAATTTCATTATTAAATAGTGAGATGGATCTAACTAATGTTCAGATAGTAGCTTACTCAGAAATATACCACTGGGGGTACAATTAAGGGGTGGATCACCTAAACTAAAATTATCTGTTATGTCATAGTGCTTGTTAAAAGTTCAGCAGTGGCATAATTCAAAGGAAACTGAAATATAAAGTTTTAAATGTTTACAACGGATGGGAGAAGTAAACCACTTATTTCTAGTGCAATCGCAAACTACTTTCTTTCTCAGTGCCAGTCAGTTTGGACACTATACCACAGTGCTAATGTCATCAGGTTCATCTGCTTTCTTTTGCCTGCTTGGCAGGGATTTCAAGTATTCGAGGTGTCTCCGGGCATCCTCCTGATTTTGCCTCACATAATATACCACATAGGAGATCACCATGGTGAACCAGCCAAACATGGTGACCAGCATGGCATAATCGGTCGTTTTTTTAGGGAGGTTACAAAGGTCAGCATCGTTGGCAGCATTGAGGAACGGTCTGCCAGCATGTTCGTCCAACACGGAGGTTTTACAGATCACGTTGTGGGCTGTCTCGTGATTGGACGCCATGCTCCTCAGAACTTGCTGTAGCGTACAGTCACAGTGCCAGGGGTTGTTGGCAATTCTGGCCCTGGCCTTCAGGTTATTGAAGGCATTTTTGTGCACACTTTGAATCCGATTGTCGGACAAGTCCAGAGTCTGCAAGGTTTCAGCTACTCCTTTGAAGGCATGCTCATCGATAAACTCAATGCCATTTTTGGACAGGTTGAGAACTCTCAGTTGATGGAGGTCCTTAAAAATTTCATTGGGAATAGATGTGATCTGATTGGAGTCCAGATACAGTAAGACTGTTTCAGGAGGAAGATCTCTAGGTATTTCCTTGAGATTTGCATTGCTACAGGTGACATTTAAACCCCCAGAGGAAGAACAAAGACAGCCTTTGGGACACATACTGGCAGAATGAAAGCACAGTATCATAAGAACAAAACTTTGTAGGAGGAGACACATGGAGAGGGAACGGGTTAACCACAGGTCTACCAGATTCATGCTGGAATGTCAGCATAATCATGAGCCCATTCCTCATTTACTCCAACAAGCGTGGTAATGGTTCCAGCCCTGTCCACACTACTGATTTCCTTCTTGCGTGGTTCAAAAGGCTGCAGCTAACACATGTGTCTCTTCATTATTTCTGTCCTTGATTGGGCACCTAAAGGAAAGGGAAACAGATGCAATTAGGTACATTGTAATTAAAGGTGCTCTGACGTGCCTGACAGTTGGCAGGGGCGTTAGTTAGTTATGCAGGTAATTTCTATCAATGCCACTGGGAGTTATCTGCGAAATAGGGGTCTCCTGTTCAAATCCCAGGTGCTGGGGGAGAGAACTGTCAGTGAATGTCAGTGAATGAAAATATTTCTGAATTCTGTTGCCTGGTTTGCAGTTGGATAGGATGAGAACAAACACTCCCTATTTCTCTGCTGCTCTCCACATCCTGGACCCTTTCGAATTCTACAGAAATAAAATTTAATTATGTCTCTCACCCTTTCTGGGATAACAGATGCATTAATACAATTTAATCCTGCACTTGGGCAGCAATGAAAAATAATGCCAATATTTCATGGTTAATGACCATAGACAGGGATATCTGTCATGGCTTTTGAATGGATGCCCAATTTGGAATATTGTCTCTAAAGAAACATCTTACTTGAATTAAGAAAATAATAAATGCATTCCAACCTTCACAACAAAATATTGCTAGAGGCTGACAACCAAGAACCTCCAGGATAGTTGCCTTCTTGTGACCTCTTAAAAGCAGCCTTCCAGGCATAATATAATTTTAACTGAATTTTCAAAGGATCCTCTCTCTCGTTTCTAAGCACCCTATCCCCTCCCCACTAAATGCTTAAATATGATACACACATATAAGACTTGTTATATAACAAGAGAATTAAGAAATAATGGCTTTGAAGACTTCCCCAATAGACTTGACTGTATGTTGCATGTATATATATACTGTTAGTGTTGGCAGGGGCCACAGAAATTGCAGTTACGTGATATGAACAAGGTTATGAAGCTTATTCAACAGCAGAGAGCAACGTTAAGAATATAAGTTAACTCTCAAAATTACCCTTTAATATAGAGAGGAAAGCACACATCTTTGGAACCAGTTCATAGAGGAGACCAGTGGATCCTAGAGAGATGAGGTTACTTGCCCAAGGTCAAACAGATTGAGATGTCGAGACAGGACTCAAGCCAAAGTCTTTGTTCTGACTCATTAATATCACAGCTCTTTCCACTATCCACACAGTTCTCTTTCAATCCCATCTGCTCTATAAATATAGAGCAACCATTGCTTATTGAGATTTCTGATGCTGTTATGTGGCAGCCCAGTCTTTTATGCTATGAATACTGTTCCAAGTTGAGGACTCCGTGGAGCTCAAGTGAGGGATCACTCTGCATTTTGAAGGGAACCCATGCCTCACTGAGAAGATTCCCTCGCAGGATCTGAGAAACAAGAAGAGCATTCATTCCTCTTACAGCAGTGAGCAACAAACAACTTTCTGCATGAGCAACTAATGACTTTCTGAAAACTTCTCTTTTATGAAGATCCCAGATGGATAAATACAGAGGGAAATGACTCCAAATGTTACCAAACTCACAGAAGAGAAGATTAATGTGAGCTAAAAACGTAATGGTCTGGGTTGTTAATCATGAAAAAAAATGAGATTAGCAGCAGCAGAATGGAGTGGATGTGCTTTTGGGACACGGAAGTCCCTTACAAACCAGAGAATGCTAAAGAGAGACCCCTCGGCTTACTAAGCCCTCCATCAACAGATCATTTCATTGGCAATTAGTGTCCTCCCTTTCATGTTTCCCTTCAAAACTGTATTGCATGGCACTTGGGGACTCTAGGAATTACCCGAATGAGAAAGAAAATAAACAGGTGTGAAAGGGAAGAGAGAATACAGAGGAGTAGAAGGACAAGGTAAAGAATTCTAGGAAAAGGGCATGAGAAAAACACAGGATAGAAGGAATTAATGTAATTGGCGAAAATAAAGGGAGGCCACATCAACCATAGGCTGAATATGTGCAACCGGCTGAAAACATGCTGAAAGATGAGAAGCCTTTTCTGGAGGACACTTCATATATCTCTTGGGATCCATTAAAGGAGTTTAGCTTTGAAAAGTGTTCTCTCTTCAGAGTACAATTTTCAGCAGAGGCTTGTTTCTGCCCCTTGCAGAGACAACAGTAAGCAATTTAGAAAGGACACTGAATTTGTATCTCAGCTTTATTTAGGTTTGTTTATTTTATTAGAGATGGAGTGTTTCTTTGTTGCCTGGGCTGGAGAGTAGTGGTGTGATCTTGGCTCACTGCACATCTCCGCCTCCCAGGTTTCAGCAATTTTCCTACCTTAGCCTCCAGAGTAGCTGGGACTACAGGTTTATGCCACCACGCCGAGCTAAATTTTTCTATTTTTAGTAGAGACAGGGTTTTATCATGTTGGCCAGACTTGTCTTGAGCTCCTGACATTAAGTGATCTACCTGCCTCCCAAAGTGATGGGATTACAGGTGTGAGCCACTGTGCCCAGCCTGTATCCCAACTTTAATTCTTATTAGCAGTGGTGCTCTTGGAAACTTATGCAACACTCTAAACCTCATTTTTTAAAATGTTTGTTTGTATAAAGATTCTAAAAGCACCTAATTACAAGGTTGATTTGAAGATTATATGAAGTAATCCATGTAAAGCACTTAGCACAGTGCGAAATTTGTAGAAAAGTTCAATGCTGGTTGGCCATAGTTGTTATTTTCTCGGATACATTCCCAACACCCAGCATAGTGCTTGGCGTATAGTGAGGACTAAATAAATATCTATTTGTTATATGAATAAGGTGGCAAAATATTGAAAAGGCTAGCTATGCTTTTTCTTCTCTGTGGTGATTATTTTTATAAATATGATAAACATTGATTCATCAAAGGTCTAATGGTATGATACGGCAACATAATGAACTTTGGAAAAGTCATGTAAGGTCAGGCTCCTAGGAGATGGAAAGAAGAATGGAATGCTTTCTCAACTCTAACTCTAATCGGGGCTTCGCCAGAATGACCAGTCCAGTCCAATGGTCATGGTCACATGTAAGAAGTGTTTAGAACACAGGTTGAGTTCTCTACACCAGATTGTAATCTTTCTTGAGATGAAATCCATCATATCCCAAATGGTCTACCTGTGAACTGGTTGTAATGCTTGTTAGGGATGACAAATAGAGAGCATCCCTTGCTTTCAAAGAAGTTGAGCTTGAACTAACTAAGTATTTCTTTTTTTGTCTATTATATTTGATAAAAAGAATAAAATCTTCTGGGACTAACTATATTGCTGAGCCTCAGTGACTCAGCCTCTAGAGCCAGAATCAAGTGACAAAAGATGCAGGATGCAGAGAGCTGAGCCCTGGGATGTTGCTGTGCTTTGAATATGTGTGTCCTTCACATATTCTGATGCCTAAATCTAATCCCCAGTGTGAGGATATTTGGAGGTGGGGCCTTTGAGAAGTGATGAAGTCATGAAAGGAGAGCCAACATGAAAGGCGTTAGTGCTCTTATAAAATAGGCCCCAAAGAATTCTCTCATCCCTCCATGTGAAGAGACAGAGAAGAGAGTCATTGACAAGCCACAAAACCGTACCTCACCAGAAACCAAACCTTCTGGCACCTTGATCTTGAACTTTCCAGGCTCCAGAACCTTAAGAAATAAAGTTCTATTGCTTTAGCAGTGCAAATGACTGAGACAGATGTCCAGGATGCAGACAACAAAGCCAAAAGTAACAAGTCAAGGTCAGCTTCACCAGGGAGGAAGGAAGAGCTGCTCTCCACTCCACAATACTGGCTCTGTAGTTTCCAAAGGCAGTATCAATTTGACATTGCTTTATGTTACTGGATAGGTCAACAGCTGGTGTTGAAAAAGGAAGATAGGAGGATAGGGAGGAGAGGTGCCTCCGAAAAAAAAAAAGGTGGATATTCTTCAGATGTTGGTTATCCAGCAGAATACAGTGCTAAAAAGCTTGGAAACCCAAAACTCCTTCCTGTTCTGTTTGAATCACATCACACACAAACCAAAGCGGCAAACAAGAGATGCTACTGGACAAGAAGAGTGCCTTCCTACTAACTTCAGAACGAGTGGTTAGAACATAAAGAATGGCCCAGGGTCACACAGGTAACGGCAAAAACAGCAACAGCAGTCACTGTCTGTCTTTCTGATTAGGAATCAGACCCATGAAAGGGACAGATGAACAACAGCCTTCCTCCCTCCTAAATCTCGACTCTCTGGACTATCTCGTCGCCATCTACTCCTTCCTTTTAACTATGTCTGGGTCAAGCAGAAAGCCGTAATATTTCTGGATGTGGTGTTTAAGTATGCACTGTGCCCCAGAGAAGAACTATTTTTCTCCAGACTCAGGTCTTGCTCATATTTTCTTGCCACCCAGGTTTCTGAGCATTAGCAGCTAATTCTGGGATTGGGTGGCAACCATCAAATACTGTTTCCAGAAGAAAAAGAAAAACAAACAGTACATTTAACAGAGTATTCATTCAATGAGAGGACAGTCCATTCAGTGGCTGATTAACAACTGTCTTGCTGCTTTCTTTCTTTCTTTTCATCATTAAATTATAGGAACATTCAGAGATTCTAACCAAAAAGCTTTTATTAACCCTTCTGAGAGAACTAAGGGACTAAGGGTACCAATTCATAGACAAATAACAGATACACCAGTTTCTTCCAATTATACTCTGCAACCCTATTACCAAATAGGAAAATTTGATTAAAAAGAAAAAAGATAGCAAAACAGGAAGGGCCTTTAATTAAAACAAAATTCAAATCAAAAGGGGAAAGAAATCCTCATACATTTAATTATTTAAAATTTAAAACTTTTCTATGGCAAAAAGTTAAGATCATAAAGTCAAAAAGCAAATGGCAAGAAATAATCCTTACAAAAGAATAATAACCTAATCCAATAAAAAAAATGGAAAGCTGGGTGCACCGATACACACCTATAGTCCCTGCTACTTAGGAGGTTGAGATGCAAGGATTATTTGAGTCCAGCCAGAGCAACATAGCAAGGCCCTGTCTCAAAAAAATACAAAATAAAAAAGCAGAAAAGATTCTTGATCTCACTGACAGTAAAATCAGGTTAAAGTGTTTATCATCTAGATTAAATTAGGAATAGTATTGTGTCAATAAATACGTTAAGAACAAAGCGTTCTCAAACACTTGATAAGAAGATAAATTGGTTCATTCTTGTCAAATGAGCAGTTTGGGAATATCTATCACAGATTTAAAATTGAAGAATAAGCTTGTGCTGATACAAAGATGTCCGTCCAAAGATTACACTAAAAAGCAGTTCAAGAAAACCCCGAATACTTATAATTACATTTGTGTATATTTTTTTAAAGAAGATAAATATGCAACTAGAAATATGTAATTAATGTGCTTACGTATGCATAGATCACTTCCAAAAGGTTATTTCAGAAACTATTAGTAATGGTTAACTCCAAGTGCATAGTGGAACTGAGGGACTGTGAGGGAAACAAGAGGAATTGCCTTTTCATTTTATATCCTTTTGTATAGTTTTAACTTCTTACAGTATAAAAGTATATTTTATTTTATAATAAATATTTAAAAGGTAATACAAAGGGACTAGGGATTAGCCAGAGATTGAACTCAAATGTAATGCCTCAGAAAGCAACTATTCAGTGCATGAAAGAGTTGAACAATGGTGGCCAAGAGGGCAAAGGCAAATGAAAGGACAATGAATTATTAAAAGCAGTACATGTTACATGATGAGAGAATGCATATACAAACGGACAGTGGCCACACCATCTACAAAAATAGGTCTCTGGCCCACAATCTGCAGGAAGCAGACTAGGAAACCAAACCACAGTCTTGTAGCAAACACCTCAAATCAGCCACGAGCTGATTATTAACTGATAATTTTCCTAATTTTTCACCCTGCTTCCAACTTAGGACCAACCAAAGAACACTAAATATCTACCCTTAACCAATTACATAGCCTCCCTGCTTCTAGTTAGCCCACCGCCAGCTTCCCCATGTTGACATCCTTCAATTAGAACATACCTGAAGCCGCCTTTTTCCCCACTAGCTTTTACACTCCTCTTCCAGCCTGTGAGTCTCTCTGCCAAATGCAAGGGATGGTGGTTACCTCCTTTGCTACTGAAAGCTTTGAAGAAATAGCATTTGCTTATTCTCCTTTGGGTGGTCTTTATTTTCACAAAATCTAAAGTGTTAGTACTAGATATCTTTAATGCAATATTTCAAAAATTAGTCTTATTGTCTATCATAGAGCTTAGATATGATTTATTTATATAATCAGGTTATCTATATAACAACTATGGGTTGCATAAGCCATCAATACATGTAATTCCTGTGTATTTGTTACCAAAATAACTAGGGAAAGGGAGCTTGGACCTGGCTAATTCAAGTGAATAAATTGCGTAGGTAATTTTTTCACTGCTGCTCTTTGGGCTCATGCTTGGAGATAACATCTTTTTCATTCACCTCTTTAGCACTGAGTTCCACCAGGGATTTTAGTTCTGCCTTTCCATTCTCAACTGTCTGCTACAGAAAGAGTTCATCAGGACCTCAAACATTGCATACCTAAAGGTAAAGTCCTAATTTTATCCTCAGCTTTACCCAATGACTTCTGCCTCCACTGTAGACCACTCTTTCTTCTCTCCCGATTTCTTGAAAAGTTTTTATTTTCATTCTCAGTTCTACCAGTCCCTTGCTTTGCATTCCCATGGCCTCTTTTCTGATTCAAATCTCCAACATCCTGTTCTGAAAAAGCAAAGGCCTCCTTCCTGAATTGCTTGTGTCCGGTCTCTCTCTGCTTCCATTCTTCTAATGTCAGGTTAAAGTAACACTCTTAACCACGTCACCCTGCAGGTCTAAAAAACCCTAATGACCCCCGATAGTCCATAAGGATCTCCTTTTACAGTTATGTCTCCCACCAAGTTTTCTTACACAGACACAGAAACATGAACTCAACAAAAAGCTCAACGAGGAGAAAACGGATGATGAATAGCACTTCATTCCACAAATATAAGATTTATTACTAACCAATCCAACTGAAGATCTCTACAATGTAGAATAGCTTCCCTGATTTAAAATCCAATTATAAAGATCTGGCCCATGAGTCATTTAGGTGGCCCATTAATAACAACAGCTGTGATACTTTAGTCAAGGATATGAACCGACAAGGCAGACAGATGCATGAGGAACAGCGAATCTTTTCATTTAAAAGGAGAATCATCTTGTAGTAGATCCAGAACTGTTTAAGGCATGGAACTCTTGCAATCTCCAAACTCTCCCTTCTCTAATATCCTAGCCTCCACTATATTATTTACTATTTTCTACTTTAAATTAAAAACATCACTTTACATTATTTACTGCTAGACCACGAGGTTCTAACAGATAGGGTCAGTGTCTTAACCATTTCATATTCTCACACTGCCCCTGGTAAGAATTTAATATTTATTGAAATGGATTATAACCCATTCTTATTTCATTACACATAGCTATCATTTGCATGGCTTTTATTACATATCAGGTATGTGTTAAGTGATAAACTCCTCTACCAGGATGGTAAAATTGAAATTCTGTCAAGGTTCTTGGTTAAATGAATGTAGAATTAAAAAGTTACATATAAACTTTTTTGGAATTAAGGGGTTAAGATACCATATAAAGCTTGGCTGACACATACTCTGTAAGTCAACATATCCTTGCCCACTTTGAGAGTAAAAAGGTCAAGAGGCACCTATCATGTCACCCCAAAGAGAGGAGAAAGTTTATTATATGACCCCTGGAGTTAGGAGGCAGAGGGTCTTGGAAAAAAACAACAACAGCCTAACCTGTTGTTTGGAGATGCAGTTGGGTGATATTTCGATGTTGGGATGAGCCTACATACCGAGTTTGTCAATAAGGGATGGGAAACTATTTCCTATAGATTAGATATAATCACTAGGGGGAAAGAGATTCTCAAGGATAGAGCATCCAGAATCTTATCTCACTGAACCATAGGATTCCTTCATAGGGCAGAGGGACTCCAGCAACACAAAACTGTAGAGAACATGCTTAGATTTTGAGCAAGTGGCCATCTAAAATGAATCCACTATCAAACTCAGGAGAGCCACAAGAGGGGAGAGCATGAAAGCCTCAGGAGAGAGGCCTGAATCCTCTCATCCTACTCATTCTACCTCCTGAGCAGCTGCCACCCAGTTATGCTCACCTGGGGCTGGGGGTGGAATGGAAGGCAGAGAAGAGAAATCAAGCCACCCACTAAACCCTCTTTCCCTTTGAGCCTGAAACAAAGGGAAGGGGAGAATAGTTAAATACTAAATGAAATTCAGTGTTTTGGTTAATCTCTTAACCTAGACATTTAAGTGATCATGTTTAATTTTTATTTTGGTTTAAATTAACTGAGTTTCTGACTTAAAATAATGTTAAGACATTCTATTATTTAGGAGTAAGCACAAAATTATAGGGCTGACTAATGTTTGCATTCAGGTAGTAGAAGAGAATGATCACAAGATAGAAATTAAAGGAACAGTAGAGGCAAGACGTAAAGTTTCATTTTATGCTGGTTACACATGGATCACCTCACACAATCCTCACAAAACTCCTGAAAGGTAGTAATTGCAACCCTTGTGCAGATGAACAAATTGAGACTTACTGAGGTTACATAAACCATTTATGGTAACAAGTGCTAAATGACAGAGACAAGAACTTAACTGAAGTCCTTTGGCTTCCAGAGTATATGTGATCAAACATGGCACCATACACCGTGTTACAGCTAAACTATAATTTTTTCTTTCCAAACTGATTCCACTAAGATAGGAAACAAGGACCAAGATTATTTTTAAATTGAGGGAAGTATACTTCCAAGTCAGAAACTCTAAAATTGTACATCTGCCTTACATTTGTGAACTCCTTTAGATACTGTGGGAAGTTTATAGGCATGCTCTCATCTGATTATTTCTCAACAGCTCTATCAAATACACATAGTGGACATTTAATCTCTATGTCAATGCAGTAGAGGAGCCATTAAATGGAGACTCCTCAAAGTCACACAGCTGGTTAGCAGAATTAAAGAACCTACATTTCAGATATTCCCCAGAACAGGTCTCATTTAACATGTGTTGGTTTCTATATCTCTTTTCAATATGAATGTCTGTAAACACAAATGCTGAGGTTCAAATGCCTAACTAGCACTCTGTTGACCTCTTCCTGCCAAATTTAGGAAAATCAAAGAGGGAGACAACCCCTTCTCCTGTTAGAATTTCTTAAGGCTACTCTGATAGAAAACTTTTATCAAAATTACACGAAATCCTTGAGGTACTGCTTTTCCTCTTTTGAAACCTATTTCACAAGATAAATCTTCAAGCAATGTATTGGGAAAGAATTGACTCTTCTGAATACATTAACTCCTTCCTACAAGATCTAATGCTTACAGATCTTCAGAGTGGATTTAAAAGTTCTTCCTACCAATTCATTCACTGGAAAAACAAACAAATACATTTTTAAAACACATTTTTAATGAACCCAGCATTTATTCCTCTGTGGGTATTGAGCACAGCATAAGGATACCACCGTATCTCTGCTAACAACCATATTTATTATGCAACATGCTGCAAGTTTATAGGGAGACTGAGTGGGAATCTATCCATCTTGGTTTCTTTCTGTTTCTCTACTATTATTTCACAGCAAGTGCTTATGACATTTACAACGTGAGAGCTTTGCAAACTTTTAACATCTAATCTACATAAATGTAGGCTCTCCAAGATTCACCAGAGTCCAGGAAATCTTGAAAGCTGCCTTTAGAAAGCCCTTACTTAGGCTGAATTCAGTTGTACTTCTGAGTAGGATGAGTGTCACGATTTTTTTAAAAAAAATATATCCTGCTTAACCCTGCATTATCGTTCTTACACAAGATGCTGTGATAATATTCACTGAGTTGGTGGGGAAAACACAGGATAGAGATCCAAAATGAAGACTCAAACTGGATGCAAGCCTCAGCTTCCCAAGAAATGAATTTCAGGAATGTAGCAAAACAATACTTTCATCCCTTAGTTGCCCTAGGACTGTCATCAGTAATATCCACCACATTCGTCTCACAGTTACAAGGAGACAAAATATATGTGAAATGTGCTTCAGAAACTGTCAATGACCATTCACAGATGATTAGGTTTAAAAATTAATTATTTTCCTTGGATAAAAAGTCAAGGCCCATCAGTGTGCTGTATTCAGGAAACCCATTTCACATGCAAGGACACACATATGCTCAAAATAAAGGGATGAAGTTGCAATCCTAGGCTCTGATAAAATGGACTGTAAACCAACAAAGATAAAAAGAGACAAAGCAGGGCATTACATAATGGTAAAAGGATCAATGCATCGAGAAGAGCTAACAATCCTAAATATATACACACCCAATACAGGAGCACCCAGATACATAAAGCAAGTTCTTAATGACCTACAAAGAGACTTAGACTCCCACACAGTAATAGTAGGAGACTTTAATACTCCGCTGTCAATATTAGATTAATGAGACAGAAAATTAACAAAGCTATCCAGGACTTGAACTCAGATCTGAACCAAGCACACCTAATAGACATCTACAGAACCCTCCACCCCAAATCCACAGAATATACATTCTTCTCAGCACCACATGGCACCTAATCTAAAATTGACCACGTAATTGGAATTAAATCACCCCTCACAAATGCAAAAGAATGGAAATCATAACAAAGAGTCTCTCAGACCACAGTACAGTCAAATTAGAACTCAGAATTAAGAAACTAACTCAGAACTGCACAACTTCATGGAAACTGAATGACTGGCTCCTGAATATTGACTGGATAAACAATGAAATGAAGGCAGGAATAAAGATATTTTTCAAAACCAATGAGAACGAAGACACGATGTACCAGAATCTCTGGGAAACATTTGAAGCAGTGTCTAGAGGGAAATTTATAGCAATAAATGCCCACCAGAGAAGCAAGGAAAGATCTAAAATCGACATCCTATCATCAACATTGAAAGAGCTAGAGGAGCAAGATCAAAAAAACTCAAAGCTAGCTGAAGACAAAAAATAACTAAGATCAGAGCAGAATTAAAGGAGATAGAGACACAAAAATACCCTTAAAAAATTAATATATCCAGGAGCTTTTTTTTGAAATGATCAACAAAATAGACTGCTAGCCAGATTAATTAAAAAAAAAAAAAAAAAAAAAAAAAAAAAAAAAAAAAAAAAAAAAACACCACACACACACACCAACAACTTCACATGGAACCAAAAGAGAGCCTGCATAGACAAGACAATCAACACTATTTAGTAGAATTCTGACTTAAAGCGCCGGGCGCGGTGGCTCAAGCCTGTAATCCCAGCACTTTGGGAGGGCCAAGGCGGGTGGATCACGAGGTCAAGAGATCGAGACCATCCCGGTCAACATAGTGAAACCCCGTCTCTACTAAAAATACAAAAAATGAGCTGGGCATGGTGGCACGTGCCTGTAATCCCAGCTACTCAGGAGGCTAAGGCAGGAGAATTGCCTGAACCCAGGAGGCGGAAGTTGTGGTGAGCCGAGATCGCGCCATTGCACTCCAGCCTGGGTAACAAAAGCAAAACTCTGTCTCAAAAAAAAAAAAAGAAATTGATTTCAGACTTCTACCTCCAGAACTATAAGAAAATAGATGTGTGTTATTTTTAGCCACCAAGATTTTGGCAATTTGCTGCAGAAGCTATAGGAAACTAATACAGTAGTCAATGAAGAATAGAACTTGAGATCAACCCTATCTGACTCCCCGTTATATGAATTAAGAGCTTTTGCTGCAACTAAGTACCTGGCTTAACTCTGAGTTTCCTGGAAGCCAAAGCAAGAAAACAAAAACGTCAAATTACAAAATGGCTATTTAAAACAGTCAAAACAAATTAGTTATTATAAGATATATATATATAGATAGATATTTATAAATATATATATATTTTTGAGACAGAGTTTCACTCTTGTTACCCAGGCTGGAGTGCAATGGTGCGATCTCGGCTCACCACAACCTCCGCCTCCTGGGTTCGGGCAATTCTCCTGCCTCAATCTCCTGAGTAGCTGGGATTACAGGCATGCGCCACTATGCCCAGCTAATTTTTTGTATTTTTAGTAGAGACGGGGTTTCACCATGTTGACCAGGATGGTCTTGATCTCTTCACCTCGTGATCCACCCGCCTCAGCCTCCCAAAGTGCTGGGATTACAGGCTTGAACCACCGCGCCCAGCCGCCTGAGATGAATTTTCAAATTTTATCATTTCCAAAAAATCCTGGGAATGAGCTCCCAAACAACATGATGGACAATGTCTTTATTATTATTATTACACTTAAGATCTGGGGTACATGTGCAGAATGTGCAGGTTTGTCTTTAAGATTTCACTGATGGCCGGGCACAATGGCTCACACCTGTAATCCCAGCACTTTGGGAGGCTGAGGTGGGTGGGTCAGAGGTCAGAAGATTGAGACCATACTGGCTAACATGGTAAAACCCCATCTCTGCTAAAAATACAAAAATTAGCCACGCGTGGTAGCATGCGCCTCTAGTCCCAGCTATTCAGGGGACTGAGGCAGGAGAATTGCTTAAACTGGGAAGGTGGAGGTTGCAGTGAGCTGAGATCATGCCGCTGCACTCCAGCCCGGGCAACAGAGCGAGACTCCATCTCAAAAAGAAGAAAAGATTTCACTGATGATGTAGATACATCCTTCTTTGGCCTTAAGCATGCGGTGAAGTCCTTGATGTGTACAAGACTTTCTAAGCCATAGAAAGTTAAATTATGATCAAAGGATGATGCTTACTAGAGGTCAGGATGAGAGAAAAATGTGGTGAAACAGGATAGTATGTCACTTACAGTGAGGGACCCACAGAATTTATTGTACAAACAAAGACACGTCTAACAGTGAAAAGCAGTGCTAGTGACAATTGTGCTGGGATGACAGGTTCAAGAAGGAACAGTCCCAGGCAAAATGGAACATGTAGTCACCTCACTTAGAAAGCTCTATGTAGAGCGCATAGTCTTCTTAGACATCCCCTATGAGCTCTACACAGAGGTTTGTTTAGTGTCAGGGATTGACATATTCTTTCAAAATGGCATCCTGTAACTTTGATCAGACTCTCCCCTAACTCTTAAGAATGCTGTTTGTAAGTCCACCATGTTTCTGAGAAGAGACAACAAGGGAAATAATGCCCCTTATGTTTTCTATTGAAAAATTAACTGTGCAAAGACATGCATATGAAAATGTTTCTTTCAAACTGCCTGTTACAACAAAAAGAAAAAGTATTTTTTAAAAAATAGAATTAATCTAAGTACTCATCATAAAGAGATTAAATAAGAATGAAGCAATCTGCAAATCCTGATATAAAAGATGTCATATATAACTGAGGAAAAATTTTACATGTGAAATCTCATCTGAGTAAGGCAGAACAGAGGCATCTACACACACAGGCTTTTAAAGTTATGGAAAAACAAGGACAAATTGATAATAGTTTTACCTTTATTGGACTGTTCTAGAGGTTGATGATATTAAGGAGAATTTTTACTTTTTATCTTATACCACTTTCTATAGTCATAATTTTTCACGATGACCGTAATAATAACTAAGCAATAAGCAAAGAGATTGGCCAGGAGGCACTGACAACCCATTCCCTGTTAAGTGCCATGGAAGATATGCAAGTATATGACATAGTGCCTTTCTTACCAGTGGAACCACCCTGTACTGTTTAATCTTTGTCTCAGCAAAATGTACGGAAATCATCTGGAACTTGAAGTTAGATACAATCAAGTTTAACGTTCATTTCTGATACCAGCTAGGTGGTCTTGGACAAACCAACTAGTTGTTCTGAGACTCAGTTTCCTCAACTAAAACTAAGAACAATGCTTATTTTCATGGATTTCTGATGTGGTTTTGATAATGACTGTCTCATAGCAGATGCTTGGCAAGTAGTATTAGCTCTGAATTTACCTTCAAAAGGATCAAAATTACATTCACATTTTCCAGGGGTTCTACAGAAAGTTAGGCATCCAGAGTTCTACAAATGAAGTCATAACACTCTCTGAGACTCACAATGGATATCAGTTAAAGGTTCTGATAGTTGCAGTAAAATGTTTATTAACCCACATTTTCCCAAAATATACTTGACTCCCTGCTGAAGGCCTCCCCAGGTCTTCTTATTTGTATAATGAAATCACTCATAGAATAAAACATTGCTATTAATAAATTGATTCTGATTCAATTGGACAACATTTAATATTACCTCTACTACTACTATTAATATACTCCCACTTTGCCTAAATATTCTAGAGGAATATGAGGTGACAAGTTTTGCAAATGAGGATTCTAGTTGTATTTGATTACTGTCAGGCTGCATAATATTACCATAGAGAAACACCTAATACCAACTAATGTCTGTTGCAGGCAGAGAAGAAAAAATTAATAATCAATAGTTATCACTAAGGGTATTTTGTTTTATTAAAGAAATGTCCCTAGACTTAAACTAGACATGCTTATAAGTAAATGAAGATGAATGGGTTATTGTGTTTCAATTTTATACTCTGCTATTTCCTCATCTTCAGATACCACTTTTCTTTTTGAAAAGATTATTTAATACAATTACCCTTAAAGGCCTTAAAAACCTTATAAAGCAGTATTTTTTTTAAAGGTCTTTGGAATTAAGCATTTCTAAGTTTGTCTAACTTGTCATTCAGCCTCTTAGTAGTTACTACTAGCAACTTGAACTTAGCTTTGTGATTTTTAGGGCATGTTACTTAACACTGGACCTCAGTGTTTTCACCTGTAGGATGGGCATGATAATACCTATTTCACATGGTTTGAGAGATTGCTTCCAAAACTGACTTCCATGATTCCCTATCTTGTTTTATCCATGGTCTTTTGCAATGCAATCTTAAAGTTCCTTAAATCAATAGGTGGAGTCTATTTCTCCATTTTAAAAAATCTAATCTAGATTGGAATTATTGAGACAAACGTGAGATTGGTGAGGCAGATGTGACACTATGCCAGCTCTGATCCTGGGCTTCTCCAAAAGGCCTTGCATGTTCCTGCTCTTGCTCTTAGAACCCTGCCCAGCCATCATGTGAACAAGCCCTGGCTAGCCTGCTGGATGATAAGAAACCATGTAAAGGAGAAGCTAGTTGTTCTAGCTGAGGTATCCCAGACTAGAGCCAATCACACTCTAAAAATATGGGGAAACCAGCCTGATCATTAGAGCCAACTACCTGATCTGCAGCTGACAATAGGCTAATGAGTAAGCCCAGCCAAGACTAGAAGAACCACCAAGCTACTTATGGATTTGTGAGCAATAATAAATGCCAATGAATTTGTAAATACTTCTTATATAGTGAAAGCTAACTGATACACATGGCTATTTTACCAATTAAATATGTTTTATCACAAACCCTGATTAATATTTTACGCATATATACTAGCAACGAATGGAAGAGTATGCTTTTTAATAAAAGTATAATAGAAACCTCATTTTAAAATACTGCAATTGCTCAATGCTGAAGGACACAGCAGTTTTTGTCATTAGAAACCAAATTATTTAATCCTAACAATCGATAGTGTTCTAAGTTGTTATGGTAACTTTCAAGCAGCTGAGAAAAACTGATACACAGATGAAAGACATCCATGCACTTCTAAGGTGTAATCTGAATAACACATTTAAATATTGTTTGCTCACATATCCTTGGTGTCTAGCACAGCTCCTGGTGTGGAATTAGTGCTTTATTAGTGTAGCTCAGTTAAGATCAGGAACTCAAAAGTCAGACTATCTGAGTCTAAACCGCAGTTTCCATAATAACCTTAACTTACCTCGCCTCAGTTTCCCCACCTGTAAAACGAGTATACCAGCAGTACTTCTTCTAGTTGTAGAAAGGACTAAGTAATACTATTTAGGCAAAATATGTAGAATGAGACCTGGCACAGTAAGTGCAAAATAAATATTAGTTACTTCTCTTTGTTGAGTGATTTTGGTTTAAATGTACTCTTGGAAATAGAGCCTGTATGGCATATAGGCATCTTAGTGGACATGTGTGGATAGCCATCCCAGTGCTTGGTGATTCTCTGCAGCTCTCAGAAGCTCTCTTGCAAACACAAAGACAAACATCAAAGAGACAACTACAAAGGAAGCAAAGCTTCTAGAGATTCAGCAAAGAATTTAAATGACATGTCTTGGTAATTCTGATGAAACAGAATCGAAATAAATAACTTTCTGTTAATTCAGGAGTATTGCCAGCATGTGGATAGTATAAGGTTCTCACCCAATATGGGGGATCATGTAAGATCTGCAAAAGGCTTCCATCAAATGTTCCACTCTCTATTATTCATGCCTGAAGAGTAGGATATCAAGAGAGTGCTCTCCCCCATTTCATTTTGGCCATTTATCCCCCAACAAACCTTGTTCAGAACTGTGGCATCATGCACATTCTCACTGAATTATCCAGACCAATGACCTCAAACTGACACCTGAATGCTGATTTTAACTAGAGATGGATAGAGAAGTTATTTTCATGCAACTTAGCCTTCCTTCCAGTCTTTTTTCCCAATCAAGAAGTCAAAAATCTGGTTACGGAGTCAGTGAGGTGGGTAAGCAGCTAGGATTTGAGACAGATTACACAGATGAACCATAAAATGGAAAGCCAAATTGTCACAAATCATCTCACACCAAAGTTGCTCTTTATAATCTCTTCATTTTTCTTTTCCAGAACCACTGTCCATCAAATAAAATGAATAATTGCCCCTCCAATCTATTGGTAGAAGTCAAGTGGTATATAAATCATCCCTAACCTTCATATGATTTTTTCTTGATTTCAGATACAGATTCTTCATTCTCTTAGGCATCCTAATGTAAATTTTCAAATTTCATCTTCTCAGTGATCACATGGGGGATTCATGTAAGGTCAAAGTTTTCCTCATTTAATTTATCCTGTCTCTCTCTCTCACACATACACACACACACACACACACACACACATTCATGTACATACATACGTGTGTGTGTGTGTGTGTGTGTGTATGCAAGCTTAACTCCTTCCTTAAAGAAAATTACAGAGTGGAAAAACCAATCAACTAATATTTGTAGAACAAGGAAGTCATACAAAAAGTTGCCTAAATACTATCAATGGCAGTGTAATTCTAACAGCAATATAATCAGATAGGCTGCCTTCTGTTTAACTAATTATGCCAATAGATAACTAGGCAACCCTTTTAAACCAATGGCTTGGATATAGTATAGAAATGTTCTTGCCTCTTTGTTATTACACGAACACTTTATCTTCTCAGTTAGACATGGATTTTTTTTTCCAACCAAGAGAAATTTTCCTTTCATAGTAAGGAAAACCCTCCAAAACAAAAAAGAAAATCAGAACTGAGATTACCACCCATCTTTTTAATACTGTGCAGTTCGTTGAAGTCCACAGAGAAATAAGGTTGCTCTGAGTTGATTTTCCTCTGGGAAGCGCCCGGAAAAAATTAACAGCTACCTAGGGACTTAGCTTTTGTCAACAATGAACCAAATAAAACTTTTCAAACACATTTAATTGTCTGCACGATGCAGTAAGACTTACCCTATCTCCTTGCTCAGACATAACACACCAATTTAAATAAAATCGGATTGGCATTCTCCAACCTAGCATTTATTCTATCTTGGTGAACCAACTGGCAGGTACAATAAGTAAAGATAGTAGAAATCAATGCAGGCAAAACTAAGAAAATCAAGCAGAGGAGAGACAGCCATTTCCTGAACATTATAATGTCAATCTTCATCTAGCCTTCTTTAGATACTTGCACAATCTTTTAAAAATAGACCATCGTATTAACATGAATTCACAAATTTTACTGCCTCTGGCATAGTTGCAGGAACTGTAACCAAATTGCTACCACATCCAACCAATTTTTATCCATATTCAGCTCAACAAACCTGTGTTTGGTCAGGTATGCCCATGTTTTACATTTTTGCCATGCCTGTGGCTTTTGCTGTGTGCAGAATCATAGCATGTAAGAAGAAGAAGGTGGTGAAGAGCCAAGTGAGGTTTCCTCAATTCCCTGATTTAGTAACATTCAGTCTAAGCAGAGACATGATCCACCCTGAGCACTTCCTTCTCTTTTTCTTTCCAATTCAGCAACACCTAAAGTCACAGATGGGAGCACTGGACAGAGCAGAGCAAGACACCATGTGTGTGTGGGCCTGTGGACCATCTGACTATTAACAGCTGTGGCATCCTCAGAGTTGCCTTAGAGCAAATGATACAGTCTGTGCCCAGAAAATGTTTGTTCAACAAAGGTCTGGATGGCCGAAAAGATGGTTCTCAAGAACCTGTAAGTCCTGGGGGTGGGCCACGCTATTCCTGACAATGCTGATTTGGTCACCTCATTATGGAAATCCGTATGGAAATAGAGAAAGAACAGGAGAGAGAGTGAGCCACTAATACCACCTGCTCCTTGCACAAGCAGGTTCAAAACAGAAGGAAAGAGCCTCTCACTTTGATGAAATGGAAACAACAGTATCTAATTCATGAAAACTAAAATCTGGAAAGATCAAGAGGATGACACCTCTACTCTCTCGGAAAGCTACCCGGGGATGTTCACTGTCAGAGGGAGGTCAGATTCTGTGAGAAGGTCACCATTGTTTAACATGTCGGGATTGGTCCTTGTGTTCCAGAGGCACTGTCATTGAGCCTGTGATGCTAGCCTGGCCTACAAGTTTGAGAAACACCTAGTGAAAACATGAAGGTAAAATATTTACAAAAAGTGAGAGTCAGGGAGAGACTGAAACTGAACAAAGCAAATTTTTGACTTTAAATGTACGAGCATTTCTCTCTTTTCCTCTACTTTGTCTCTGCCTTAGAAGGAAGGACATCATTATTAACCCTTAGGGAGATGGAACGTCTAGGAGTCTATAAAGGCTCCTCGTGCTCCGCTTCTAGAACTCCCTGGAGTCCAGGAAACATCGCAAGTCTGCGAACACTGAGTTCTCTCCACCTGCAGAAAGTGACTCTCATCCCATCATGGGGGATAACTGAGGCCTTGGTGATGTTAAAAGCTGATTCTTCTACTTTGCAGGTAGTAGATTCTTATCTGTTTGGAGATCCAGGCACATCTGTTGACAGCTGACCAATAATTATTTATGGAAATGCTGTGCTTGGCATTCTGCAGTCACAACTGAAAGTGGCTGAAAATTTTACTCTAGGCAGTGATTATGGGAGTGGGATGGTGATATGGTTTGTATCTGTGTCCTCACTCAAATCTCATGTTCAACTGTAATCCTCAATGTTGCTGGTGGGGCCTGGTAGGAGGTGGGTGGAACACGGGGTGGATCTTTCATGAATGGTTTAGCACCATGCTTTTGATGCTGTTCTCATGATGGTGAGTTCTCAGGAGATCTGGTTGGTTAAAAGTATGGGCACCTCCCTCTTCTTCCTCCTGCTCTGGCCATGTAAGATGTGCCTGATTCCCCTTTGCTTTCTGCCATGATTCAAAGCTTCCCAAGGCTTCCCCAGAAGCTGAGCAGATACCAGCATCATGCTTCCAGTACAGCCTGAAAAACCATGAGCAAATTAAACTTCTTTTCGTTACAAATTACCCAGTCTCAGGTATTTTTTATAGCAAATCAGAATGCACTAATAATAGTCATTATTTCTTATTGGTGTTGACAAATATTCCTTGTCCAACTGGAACTTTGATCCTTGGCACAAAGCAGCAACACATATTCTTTCTGTGGTTCTTTATTTAAAATGTGTGCCTGCTCTTCTCTGTAAGGGAGCATTTTTTCTGTTGACCAGACAAGTATAGATTCCCAGATGTCTAGAAAGACCTGTGGATATGTTTCGTTTTTTACTCAAAGTAATTCATAGGTTCACATCTGGATATACCTTTATAGGTTCATCCCTTTTCCATTACTCTGTTATAATTAAATCGCCATTTTATGTCCTTCCAGGTGCACCAGGGATACCTGAACCTCCTTGTGAGATAACCAAGATGGAAGCTTCAATGAGGTGTCTTTATAGCACCAAAGCAAGGAGGAATCTGACAAAAGTCTTCCCAGAGACTATTTGTGAAGCATCTCCTTGTTTGGTTGTTCTGTCCAGTGGCTGCTGTGGGATGAGATAAAGCTGTGGGAGGTGGAGGAGCCAAGGCTAATTCTTCCTTATTCAAACTACGGATTATCTCAATCCTTGATTCTCTTCCCATTCTATCTGTCTCCTCAGCCCTGGGTCATTTTCATTGTTCATTCTAGCACAAGAGGGAAGGCAGAGGAAATGAAGGAAGATGAAATTCAAATGAATTGATTCTACCACTTGTTAGCAGCTCAGCTCACAAGCACATGAAGGGAGGAGGCTGTGGCTCCTCTGTGGGTTTCAATTCTCCTTGCTATTCTTGTTCCCCGTGCTGCCAGGCAATATCGAGTGGGCTGTATGGAAACGATCTCTGGGATGAAAAAAGAAGTGGGGGTAGTTCCCTTGAACAGTAACTTCTTCAAAGAAAAGAAAAAGGAATTATATGCTCAGCGGCAGCATGCCACACAGAGAAGCCCACATTTTATTAAATAAACTCATGTTTGGAAGCATACTTTCCTCTCAGAACTAGAGGGGAAGGAATGCTGAGAACATATTTAGAGCAATTATAATGCAGAGGATACACTGATTGTCATAGCAGCAAACATTTTAAATAAAGAGGACATCTCCTTAAAAGATTATGCCAAGGACAGCAAAAGCAGAAGCAAACAAAGTCTGTATTAAAATCCTAAGGATGATGAAAGGGAAGAAAACACATCAAGACATTCAAAACCACAGTTACCAACACAGGTAGAATGGCAGGGAGAAAATAGAATCTTGGAGCAAATGGAAGCATCTTTTTCTCCCTGCACTTATAAGAAAGGGTTGGACTACAGTCACCAATGCCCTCTCCTGCTCTCAATGGCGGACACTGCAAGGCACCACTTTGATGACCCTGCAATAAAGGGCTTGCCCCCGCTGCTTGGAGTGTTGTCAGCACAGAGCTTTCAATTAGTGACCCCTTCAGGGATTGTCTCTGTGGCAAAGAGACACTTTGCCTTCCAGAAACAGCCTACATACGATGACTGATCAGTCGGGGAGGAAAAGGTCAGGCTCTCTGAGGCTACTATGGGACAGCTCTGAAGGGCCAGTCTGGATCCAGAGGTCCCAGGGAGGTTGGCTGAGGCTGTGGTTGGTTCTGCATCACAGCTTGTCTTCACCTTCTCGCCATTCTTTCCCACCCTATTCACAAATGTTGATCCCAAGGAGACTCCTTAATAAACCTTTTGCATGACAAATCCCATCTCAGGGTTCTCCCTTTGAATCACAACATGCAACAGTTAATAGTCACTAATCTTTGCCTACCCTGCCCTTTTTTCATATCACATTATTTTTTCTGAGCTGAATATTTACTTTTGTGAATGAGGCTGGTATATACTCCAAGAAGATAAGTTATGTAACACACCAAAGAAGAAATGCAGGTTGGCAGGTAGGGGATGCAGGAGAGAAAAAGGCTATGAATGATCCAAATGGAAATTGAATAAAAAGATTGGGCTTCAAATTAAGTAAAGAAGCAGTGTTGAAGTTACCATAAGAAACATGGATAATTAAGAAATAACAATTTACCTAGGCAAAGCAAGGGACATAATCTGTGCGACCCCTATGCCACAGCTGAATCTATTAATGAACAAGTGACTTTTTTAGTTAAGCCTAAGAAGGTGGTATTTTCACTCTATTGAGAGAGAGAGGGAGCTACTGGCAATAGAGAATCTTAGAGAATGTTTGCCACCAGAAAAAGTTACCATAACTTAGAGACCGGACTAAGTTATCAATGGCGCATATCTGGGCATATCCCCCCACTGAGCCACTACATGGCATTAGACACAGTATTTAAACACCAGGTCTGAGAGGAGGAAAGCAGGCAACTTGCTCAGTGAATAGAGATTCATGAAACTAAGATTTTTCTGAATTATTGTATATGAAATTTCCATCAATTTCACTGCCTAAGGTATAGTCATAAAATAGACATAGTTTTTGAAAATTATATATATATATATATAGCTATAACTATATATATATACACACATATATATGAAGTGTGTATATATTTGAAGTATATATGTGAATATATGTATATCCTTGTACATACATATATAGAGAGGGAGAGAGAGTTTACCATATCTTAATATTAAAAGTGAAAATGCCAGTTGCAAAACAGTGTGTGTGGCAACATAATTTAATTTTAATAAGCAAATATATGCATGGCATCAGGTACCACTCTGGTAGCTTCAGAATTACTAACTTATTTAATACTCATAACCAGTTTTTGAGGTATTTACAATCATTATCCCCATTTTCCAGATGAAAAAAATATACTGAGGCACACTGAAATTAGTTTCTACAAGGTCACAGAGCTGGTAGGTAATTAAGCCAGAATTTGAATCCATGCTAACCACTACATTGGACTTTTTCTATTATCATGTCTGTGCAAACAAAGAGCACATCAAATTAATAGAAATTCTCTGTCTTGCCCTCTCTCTCACCACACTGAGGCTCTTACAAAGATGAAGTATCCTGACATCACCTTATATCTGAATGGTGTCTTAGAGTTTATAATGTACCTTTACAGAAGTGAGGTCATCATTACTGTGCTTTACAAAATTTTCAGTTTTCCTTCCTCTGGGAAGTGGTAGAATTGCCCTCTCTACTCCATTTATTAATTAGAGATTGGGGTCTCACTCTGTCGCCTGGGTTGGAGTACAGTGGTATGATCCCAGTGTACTATATCCCAGAATTCCTAGCCTCAAGGCATCCTACCGACTCAGCCCCTTGAGTAGTGGGGTTTGTAGGCCTGTGCCACCAAGCCCAGCTTCCAATCTCTTTGAAGTTAGGTGTGGCCATGTCATCATTTTGGCTGATGAGTCAGAAAAGAACTTGTGTGAGTTTTAAGCCTTCCGTAACCTCTCACCCCCAACCCCAGTCTTTCTTGGTCCATGAGTAAATAGGAAGAGCAGATTCCTCACTGACCCATGCTGGGCACATAACATGACTGAGAAAATAAACTTTTGTCCTTTTAAATCCTGAAATTTGAGGTTTATTACTACACCATTATTGAGCCTATCTTCACCGTTAAAGTTGGGTATCCTCCTTCCACAAACTAAGGTTCAGAAAAATGTAATGACTGGTCCTTGGTCACATACTAGTAAGATAGGCAGCATTTTGACAAGCAGAGACTGAAGGGAGGTGATCATTTTAGAGAACAAGAAAGTCAAGTCAAATCAAGTAGGCAAAACAACAACAACAAAAACATGAAAACTGCCCCCCCAAAACAACAAAAACATGAAAACCGCCCCCCAAAACAACAAGAAAAAACCCATGTGTTTGAGTGACTGCAAGCACTCCAGTGTATGTGGGAACGGAGTAACAGAGATCGGCTACTGGTGAGCTCAGGGATCTAAATGAATAATGAGTTCCACTCTGAACATATTACATATATTTATAGAAAGTCAGTGCTATGGTTTGAATGTCTGTCTTCTCCAAAACTGGTGTTGAAATTTAACTGCTGTCATGACAGTATTGAGAGGTGGGACCTTTGAAAGATGATTAGGCTATGAGGGCTTTGTCCTCCTGGGTGGATTAATGCCATTATAAGAGGACAAGTTTGGCCCCCTTTCTGTCTCTTTGCCCTTTGGCCTTCTGCCATGTGGTGGTACAGCAAGAGGGCCCCTGCCAGATGCCAGCACCTACATCTTGGACTTCTCAGTATCCAGAACTGTAAGAAAATAAGCTGCTATTTATTTTAAGTTACCCAGTCTCAGGTGTTCTGTCATAGCAGCACAAAATGGACTAAGGCAGTCTGTAAGAGAGCTGAAGTAGAAAACCAGAAACTGTCAGAAAAGAGATAAGAGAGTAAGCATAGATGCAGCACGTATCATGGTCAAGGCCAGGATATGATCATAATTTTCCAACCAACCTGCTTATTTCGGAATACTGTGTAGTCCTTTAAATGCCACGTAGATTGAGACTGAATTTCAGTGGAAACCAGTGGAACTGACAGTTACAATTTCTTTCACCGTTGGTTCCTTGGATACTATCAGAAAGCACAAAGCTTTGTGAAAGCACAGAGAGGGCTGGAACTTTCCCAACTTTGTTTTCGAAAAATGGGGGAAAAAAGATCCAAGGAGTTGTTCATGCAACCATGAATTTCACTGAATAACTTGAACAAATTATCTAAATTGGCTGATTCACCAGCAGAAATAGGAGAAGTCCACAGCAGACAATTCAGCCAGAAGGATCCTGAGAAAATATTGAGAGAAACAAGCTCTGTGGACAAAGGATCAGCTTTTGTCAGACATCAATATGACTTATGCTCAAAAAGGAACCAAGAGAGTTGGTGCCAAGATTTGCTTGACAATGTGCTATAGAGTAAAAACAGAGCTGTATTCCTGAGAAATTGTGCTGCAGCTATCTTAGGAAAAGTGTGCATCCTAGCTCTACACAAATAAGTGAGGTTAGGGGAGGTAGACAGAAAATGGAAAGCCAGCAAGGCTGTTGTCTCAGGCCAGAAGTGCTAACTAATGGGCTGCTCAGAGTGGTGGAATGGTTTGCTTTGAGTAAGTAGTATTTCTAGTTTCACTGTTTCAATAGGGTACAACCTTATGCACATATGGGTCCACCCAGCCACAGCTTTCCAAACCTCATGAACAAGGACTTTGGAAATGACTGTGCTTTTATTTCTCAGTTGCATTCAGCATCCCCTGGTGAGGACCTGCCATAAACCTCTGCCTCCTGGGGATCCAACTCATAGCATATCTTTGCCAATCTCCTTCTTTGTTTCTTTAGAAATTGCCAGAGCTTTTTTTGGCCTAAACTGATGGACCCCAAAGAACTATGATGCTAAAATCTGGCTTTGCTAATATTTGGATATTTCAGCTGCTGCTGCCACAATTTACCCAACAGATCAGATGGTTGTGCTACTGAAATGCCATCCCATAGTAAGCCAGTCCTATAATGTAGTTTAAACTGCTGTCTCTTTCCTTGATGGGACAAAGAATACCCCATAGCCTCTTAGTTTCTCTTTCCTTGGTCCTGACCTTTCCTAAACTCCTCCCATAGAAGTCCCAACACATCTTGCTATGAAGTAAGCATGACTGGAATCGAAAAGATCTCAGAACTAAGCTGACAGGTTTAAAAACTGGCATAAAAACGAAAGATAGGATTGTTTTTGTATGTCATTTGTACCTGCTGCAGAATGCCTGTGAGAGACACACAGGGTATAAATTAGAAAATCTCAGACTTTACATTGTTTGGGGTAAACAAAATGGAAAAGTGAAACGGGAAATAGAGAGGTAATTGATGGAGAACAGGAAAATACAGCAATCTTTTGGCACTTTTAATGTGCAGCAGCTGAATGTCACATGCAATATACAATGGGGAGGGGGAAACTATCCACTGAGGCAATGCCACTTTCATGTGAGAAACCTGCAAGGGAAGCTGGGCAGAGGCCCGGTGGTACTTAGAAATGAACAACAGCCCCACCAAAAGGAGTAGGTTTTCTCCAGGCCAGGGGCTGTCTTTCTGGTGGCACTTGGCCAGGAAACGTACTTTCCCATCTCAATGGCAGGACTTCCTGGGGGAAAATAAATAGATCTTCCCATCAGGAACAAAAGCAAAAGGAAATGTAGTTACAAATAACTACAGTTTTTCAGTAAATAAGGTGACTTGAGAAAGCAACCTAAGCAGTTCTTTCTGCAAGTGACAATGTATATACGCATGAAAGTTTGGGGTTGGAGAGGCGGCAGGAGAAGCAAAGGAGAAAGAGGGAGCGAACTTGAGAGTTTGCCAGAAGAAAAGTGGCGATCATGAGAGGCAAGCTATGTGTATGGGGGTTCTAAAGCCTAGGTAACGTGTAAGAAAAACAAAAGGAGCATGAAAAACAGTTGGGCAAGAGGAAAGGGCAGTCACAAAGCTATCGCTAAGTCCTGTGTGAAAAGAGATTGGGAGTTGACCGCAGTACCCTCTTATTCATGGTTTTGTTCTCTGTTTTTTCAGTTACTCCTGGTCAACCATAGTCCACAAATAGGTGAATTCAGTACCGTAAGTTATTCTGAGAGAGAGGGAGGGAGAGACAACATCATATAAATTTTATTAATAGTATTTTTATCATTGTTCCATTTTATTATTATTGTTGCTAATATCTTACTGTGTCTAATTTATAAATTAAACTTTAGCATAGGATATAATATGACAAGAACTGTATACACAAAAGCCTGTATGTATAGGAAAAAACACAGCATATACAGGGTCCAGTACTATTCATGGCTTCAGGCATCTGCTGGGGATTTTAGAAAGTATCCCCTGTGGATAAGTGATGACTGCTGTATTCAATTCAAGAGGTTTTGGCATGTTTCAGAAATACTTTTGTTTTTACCAGATCTACCAACCATCTGGTTGCTACTCTAATGCCTGACAGTGATTGACGTTAATGACAATATAGTGGTAAGAATAATTATTATAATTATAGTGGCTGACATTTATTTGGCCCTTACTTGGGGCTATAGGCTTTGTACATGTCATGTAATTCTATTTCACCTCTTGAGCTACCCTGCAAGATATGAATCACTATCATCCCCTTTTACAGATAAGAAAAATCAAGGCTGACAGAAAGTTCCTTGAATTACTAATAATTGCAAAGCCTGATTTCAATCCGTATCTGCCAATTCTAGAACCTGAGCTCATAGACATTATGGAATATTATCTCGTGCGGAGCAGAGATGATGAGGTTTATGTCTGTTCCTCCCTAGTACACTGTGAGGAAGAGAGGTTTCATGTGCTACTAATATGTTTCATAAATATATTTAATTTAGCCTTAGTTTTCAAATCAATATCACTGTTAAAACTACATATTAAATAGGACATATTTTTCTTTCCACAAAACCTACACTTAAAATTACGTTCGTTAATACAATTCAGTGTGATCCCAAAGGATTCATATTATGTTAATTACGTCTAAAAGCACCTCCATAAACATCAAAAGAACAATAAAATGTACAAGCAAATGTCAATGAGAACAGAAACTATATATTATCTTCCAAACTATCCTTCCTTTCTTCTTCCTCCCTTAAAAGCTGTTTTTTGTTTGTTTGATTGTTTGAGACAGAGTCTCATTCTGTCACCAGGCACCAAGCTGGAGTGCAGTGGCACAATCTCGGCTCACTGTAACCTCTGCCTCCCCGGTTCAAGCAATTCTCCTGCCTCAGCCTCCCGAGTCACTGGGACTACAGGCACATGCCACCACGCCCAGGTAATTTTTGTATTTTTAGTAGAGATGGGGTGTCACCATGTTGGCCAGGATGGTCTTGATCTCTTGACCTCGTGATCCACCTGCCTCGGCCTCCCAAAGTGCTGGGATTACAGGCTTGAGCCACCGCGCCTGGCAAAACCTGTTTTTTTAAAGCCTACTCCAAACTATAATAATTCAGTTGTCTTTTGTAGCATATAAGTGGCAAAAATAAATATTCAAGAGAACAAAATAACAAGTTTTCTCTTCTCTGTCCAACGTTACCTTTGGTCTCTAGTTTCCAAAACTAAATTTTATGATCAGTAATAAAATAGGAAAAATAACACCCTCTTTCTAGATTAGGATATTTCTGAAATATTTGGAAATCTGTATTTTAGGATATGCCCAAATAAATTTCCTGTCTGGGCTAGACTATATTTTGTATCTTTTGATCACAATGAAACAAAAGTTATTGGAGACAAGGTGGGAAAAATCAGCTATAGAATTTCCTTTACCAAATGCAATGCCAAATAATCTTGGCCTATTTTATGCACAGGCTTACGACATTCTGTGTGAAGATACAGGAGATCAATGGTTGAGACAATACTGGGATGTAGAGTAGGAATTGCTGTGACATGGAATGATGGAGAAGCGTTGGGGAACTACTGAGGTGTGGTATATGTGACCTTTCTTGGCTACCATATCCACAAATGGATGCAATATAAAATTCTATTTCTCAGATCCCTTGAGGAAATTTACAATCTTTGCTCATGGCATTAGACCTTAAATAGGAGAAATCCTGTAAGAACATTCTTTTCTTTATTTCTAAACAGAGATATAAGCCATTTACTAAATAGATTAATAAGACAAATATTCCAAAAGCACAACTTAACAGGATTCCTAAACATAGAAACTTCAAGAAGAGAATTTATACATGTAATTTGTCCCCCCTCAATGGGTGATTTTACTGGGCAGTGGGGATGGGGAGGTGGTGTTGGGAAGGCTGGGAAGCACCAGTGCTGTCGGGCAGGCTTTGTAATAATTGCCATTCCCTGCGCTGTGGACCAGCAACATCTGAATCACCTGGGAGATTCCAAAAAATACAGAATTTAAGGCCCTGCCTCAGACATACTATATCAGAATCTGCATTTTCACAGGAAATCTGTTGCACATGAAAGTTTGATTCACTGTTCTTAGGCCTCCGCTATAGGCTGAAGAAGAAAAGCAAGTGAGCTCTATAGAGGCTGGGGTAGTGGCCGATGAAGAAAATGAAGCTCAGGGATCCCATGTTCTCTTTTATGTGACAAACTTTTGTTCTCACCCAAATCCTTTCATCACTCCCCTCTCATTCATTCATTTGCTTGTTTAACAGATATTTTCTTATGAGTCTCATATATGCCAGGGACTACTCTTGATGTTGAGCTGACAGCAGAGAACACAACAGACCAGGTCTCTGCCCTCATCAAGCTCCACATTCTGGTGGAGGAGGGTAGGGAGGACAGATGACACACAGATAAGTGATATAATGTCAGGAGAAGTAATAACTACCAAGCAGAATAACAACAAAGCAGAATAAAAGCATGGAACATATTGCAGTGGATGGTGCTATTTTAGATAGGAAGGCTAGTAGAAGCCTCCCCATGGAAGAAACACTTCAACAGAGAACTGACTGAAGGGAGGAAATAATCTATAAAGACAGTGAAACGTAGAGAGCTCCCGAAGAAAGAACACCATGTACCAAGATCCTGAGCCACCCTCAGCTTCTTTGAAGAAAAGTGAAAAGTTGAGTGTTACCTCAGCTAAGCAGGCAGAGGCACAGTGGCAGAGATAGGCTTGGAGAGGCCGGTAGGAGACCTCAAAGACTATGCCAGAAGGTTTGGATTTTATTCTAAGCATGATGAGAAGCCACTGGAATTTGATCAGAGAAGTGAGATGAACTGATTTACATATTGAAAAGATTGCTCTGGCTGTTGTGATCACAGCAAGACTCCCTGCTATCATCTTTCTTGTTGAAGCACCCACATGACAGACTGTCCAACCTAGAAGAGTTTGTACAACTGTTTAAATATTTGGATAACTGAATGAATGCATGGATTAACTGATGAATGCATGAATGAATGGTTCTAGTTGCCCAGGTTATGGCTATACATAATAATCATCTGCTGTCTTATTCATGAACATAGGATTTGATAAAATCTTTTCTCATCAAATACATTTATATTTGTTGTATGATAGCAGACCTGTTGCCAATGGAGCCCACCCAAATATTCTGGGAAAATCTGACCTTAGATGAATTCCAATTTTTACTTTTTTTCTAATGAGAAAGAGAAAAGGTGCAGATCTTTCTCATGGAAAGAACTGATCAAACAACTCATAATTCTTCTTCCCAGAAAGTCTTTATTTTTTCTTTACTCTCAAAGGCTTTTGTGCTAACCTTGAACAGAGTATCAGTTGGATATTTGACAACCCCTGAAGTGATTTTTATATCTGGCTCTATGAATCTATGATTTAATATCCTTTTATTGTAGTGCTTTTCAAATCGTTCTTTCAGAGTAAGCTTTAAGAACCAGCATTATGCTTCCCACGTGGTTTTGAGAGTCTTCTAGCTCTTAGGTACAAACCCTGGGTATAGATACTACCCAGGATGTGAAATCTGATTCTTCAGGCATCAGCACTGATCAGGAATCCCACCATTTCTATCTATCTATCTATCTATCTATCTATCTATCTATCTATCGACAGAGTCTCACTCTGTCACCCAGGCTGAAATGCAGTGGCATGATCTTGGTTCACTGCAACCTTCACCTCCCAAGCTCAAGCAATTCTCCTGCCTCAGGCTGCTGAGTAGCTGGGATTATAGCCATGTGCTACCACACCCAGATAATTTTTGTATTTTCAGTAGAGACAGCGTTTTGTCATGTTGACCAGGCTGGTCTTGAACTCCTGGCTTCATGTAATCTATCTGCCTCAGCTTTCAAAAGTGCTGGGATTACATGTGTCAGCCACTGCATCCAGTGAATCCCACTACTCCCATATATTCATAAATTTCACAAGAAAGCCTCTTGGACTTCTATAGGTATCTAAAACTACTGTTAAAAATACAACATTAGAAGAAATACCTAATGCAGATGATGGGAATGGAGGCAGCAAACCACCATGACATGTATATACCTATGTAACAATCCTGCATGATCTGCACATGTACCCCAGAACTTAAAGTATAATAAAATAATAAATTCATTATAATATGTAGAAAAATAAATAAATAAAAATACCAATCCTAGCTGCTTGTGGTGGCTCATACCTGTAAACCAAGCACTTTAGGAGGCCAAGGCAGGTTGATCACTTGAGCCTAGTAATCTGAGACAAGCTTGGGCAACATAGAGATCCTGTCTCTACAAAAAAATAAAAAAGAAAAATACAAAAATTATCCAGGCATGGTGGGGCATGCCTGTAGTCCCAGCTACCCGGGGTCTGAGCTGGGAGGATCACTTGAGCCCAGGATGTCAAGGCTGTACCACAACACTCCAGCCTAGATGACAGAGGGAGACCCTGTCTCACAGAAACCAGAACAAAACAAATCAACAACAACAAAACTGTTTTTGTGTTCAATTTTGGCTGACAATAAGAATGTGTTATATGTATACATGTGTTTCTTCGAAATTGTGGCGTTATTATCCTTACATGTTCTAAATATCCTTCAAAGGTTTATACCATTGGTGGAGGGATGCTCCCAGTCTCCTCCAACAAACCAGCCCACTGTCCAATCTGCTTTGACTCACACAGGCCATCCCTTCTCCACATACAAGCCCGCCAGCCCCTCCAAAGTGGGCTAGGATGCAGACGAGCAGCCTGCTCCTGGCAGAAGTGAAAGTCCATCACAGGCAAATAAACACCTTACACAGTGCCTCCTGTCTAGGGTTGTGACCACTGCCAGTCACTTGCTGAACCTCCCTTGGATTCACCCTGGCATGAAAGATTATGGGAAGTACACCATAATACTGGTGTATTTTCCGTAACAACCCTCCCTTCACAGTCCCATTTTCCAGAAGAAAACATGGCTTCCTTGTAAGATGAGTACCTTATTTTCGCATAGCCCTGTATAGTTATCAAAGTACTTCATGCACATGATTTTCTTTCATTATTCAACATCCCCATAAAGAAGGAAGGAATGGTTTTTGTATCCATTTTGCAAATGAGATTGATGACTCACCTTCTGTACTTATTAGTGATGGAGCCAGAATAAGAATGTGTGCTCTTGACCCCTAGACTAGTGTCAATTCTATTCCAGCACGACACCTTGCCCAACTCCTGCTTTATATTGTGATTTGGAAGCATTGACACCTTCATTCTACACTTCCACCCAGAGCATGTCTACAGTGAAGCCCGGATCTCCTCCTTATAAATCATGCTGCCAGATCAGTGTTCATGGATGTGCAAATTTTAAAATGAAATGAACAAAGGATTATGTCAGATTGCCACATTTTATTTTACCAACTGCCACCATTATTTCATAAAAGAAATGATATACTTTATCATAAAGAAGAAGATCAACATTCTAAAAAAAAGGGCTAGTTTTTCCCAAGAAAAAACAATTAAGGCATTTCATATCACCCTATTTTAAAAATACACTATATATTTTCAAATTAAAAATTCAAACAAATTTCCCTTAACTATGCTGTAATTATTTAATTGATACTTGTTTGGTAACCTGAGTATATATTCAAATATATGTATATATATTGAACAATGCAAGAAAAAAGTTATTCCAATTATTTTTTTATCAATACCTTTGTCAAACTTCCAGTTTCATATGCTGTTTGGCAAAAATGGAAAAAACACTCACTGGAGCTTCTTCACACAGCTTGGAATATTCTGGGCAAACTGAAAAAAGTTGAGAATTAATTGTTTCCATGCCACCAATGGTTTTTCCTACATTCTCACTCTCTGGAGCGCCAGGAAGACAGTGGGTAGTTGGCACAGTGTTTTTCTGGCTGAAGGTAGCAAGTACTCCAGGAAGGGGCATGTGGCACCTAGAGCTCATGGCATAGGCCTGACTCATAATCTCAACCTTGTCAGTTGGGAGTTCATCTGATTGGGGTATCACAGCCATATGCAGACTTCATTTTAAGAATCACTGGCTTTGTTTACATGCCATATCTAAATGTATCTATTTTACTTTAAGAAAATGACAAAAGGGGCTGGACGCGGTGGCTCACGCCTATAATCCCAGCACTTTAGGAGGCTGAGGCGGGGGGATCACGAGGTCAAGAGATCGAGACCATCTTGGTCAGCTAGGTGAAACCCCGTCTCTACTAAAAATACGAAAATTAGCTGGGCATGGTGGTGCATGCCTGTAGTCCCAGCTACTCAGGAGGCTGAGGCAGGAGAATTGCTTGAACCCAGGAAGGGGAGGTTGCGGTGAGCCGAGATTGTGCCATTGCACTCCAGCCTGGGTAACAACAGCGAAACACCGCCTCAAAAAAAAAAAAAAAAAAAAAAAAAAAGAAAATGACAAAAGTTCCTGCCTGTATCTACCTACGTATGTAGGTATCTACTTACATTCAGTAGAATCAGGTGGGCAGAACTATACCAGGAAGGCATTACTAGAGTACACAGAAAACAAAGATCAAAGACTAGAACACGTTGAGAGGAGGATTTCTTGTCCTTTCTGCTTGTGATAACCCAGGGTGTTTCCAATTGTTTCAAGTCATGTCATAAAATATCAGCAAAATAACCCAACATAAAACTACTTGGAATCCTTTCTAAATTATATTTAAGCCCATGCCATTTGACAAATCTTCAGGAAAAACAATAGACAGGCCCGGTCTACACTGACATCCAGTTATTAGCCCTAGTGACTCTTCACTGAGAAGAAAAACATGGGAGGAAGAGGATAAGGTTGTAGGTTGGAGCAAATAAGGAAGGAGCAAGGATGAGTTCATTCTTAAAATGAACTCAATCTGAGATGTTTGTGGGGCTTCCCGGTTGTGAAATCTAGCGGGTATTCATAAGTTCATTTAGTCATCTAAAATATTTATTATATATATTTACTACCAAGCCTTGTGTTTACTGCTAGGCATAAGACAGAATATAGGCCCTGGTTCCACAAATAACCTAGATTTTAACATCAGCAATAGAATAGATATGATGTTTTTATTCTTTGAGAAAACTTGTTTTGAAATATATAATTCATTTAGAAATTTTAAAAAGCATCCTTTATTCCTTTTTATGAGAAAACAAGAACAGAAGCCAAGTACTAAGTCATTTGCATAATACCAATATTTTCTTTTGATCTGGCTAAATTAGCCAAAAGCTTAAACTTTATTTTAGGCCATTTAGTTTTATGTTAATGTTTTCACATTCATAAGTAAATGTTTTGCTTCTGCCCTATGACAGCATGACAAAAAACGTTTGCCAAATATTCATAATTAACCTGTTGAATTGGAGATAGTACAACCTCCCATAGACTCCGGAAGGATCTTCTCCATTAATTAACTTTTGGAGGTGATGAAAGTAATCATATTTCTGATAACACAGCATCGGTAATCCAGAACAAACTCAACATAAACCTCTCCTCTCCTGTAAAATTCAGAATATGCTTGTACCAATAATTCAAATGATTTAAATAATTTCTATTAAATCACAAAGTTGACTCAGTTCAAAAGCTCATCATTGACAAGCCTATGTGTTTATTTGTTATTTATTTATTATTTGTTGTTTACAATCTACACTAGGTCAGAAGATGAAACTGGGCCTCCTGAAGACTGGCTGGCTTCCAATGTGGTCCACAGCCCAGGGACCAATTTCAGGAACAAGTAACTCAAAAGAGTGGACAGGGTGAGTGTCACTCACCAATTAATGCCCTACATTAAGAAAACTCTCCTAGAGCTGACTAATTGTATGCAGACTTCCTGTTGGAGTAGAGGAGGCTGTTCTTCAGTGGCTGGAGGTAAGGATGGAGACAATATGGGGGAATCTCACAGAGCATATGTCACAGAAGGCAGAGCAGCTTAGAGACCCGAGCCAGAAAGCAAGATGGAGGGCACTGCTTCCACTCCATGCTAAGCCAGGCTACTGGAACCACTGGAATATTCTCTTCTCTTTGATAGGCAAAGAAGACATGTGAAACGGGCAAGCACTAGCAAGTATTTGTGTCCACCCTACCTTACTGCACTGCTTAATTTCTAAGACAAAACCTCCCCAAGCAGTTGAGAAAACCTTAACATGAGCTGAAGTACATTTTCATCGTTCTGTGGCTCAACCTTGGTGCTATTTTTTTCTCCCTATCTACATGTCTCCCAATACGTTCTTCAGGATTGTTGGGTTTGTACCTCACACAAAGTGTATGTAAAGGCACAGCACCATTATCTGTATGGTTTGAAATGGAAACCTTAAAAGGAATAAAAGACCAGATAAACTCAGTTTTCAATAGTGCGTGTTGATTTTTTTTAAATGACTTTTAGAAAAAAATAAAGGCAATCTATGATGACTTTGATTTTTCCTGATTTTGTATTTATGCAAAAGACGATTGCTTGCCACTGCAGCAGACCTTTGTCTGGACTATTTAGGAGTAATCTGTAAGATTCATTTCACGTGGCAGCACTGACGTGCCTAGGCTAGAACTTGATTCTCAGGTGCTATGAGACTGGACTAATGGAGTAAAATTTTTGGATGGTAAATAAACCTACCTTGCCACCCACAACCCTCATTTCACATTTTGAAGGAAAAATGCTGTTTTCTCAAAGCCATCCTGCACAGCTGATCTGGTGGAATATTAAAAATATTACTCCAAAAAGTGGTCCCTAAACAAAGCATACTGGGAGTTGTTTCTGAATTAAGATGTTTCAGAAAGACTTGGATGCACTCTATTAGAAATGCATTTCAAAGACATGAAAAGGCGGAGATGAAATATACTAAATCAAAACATCTTAATCAGCTACTTAGCATAGCTACTCTAATTGGAGCAATAGAATTGGAGATTATATTTGCTGATAGAAACTGGACAATATATTTGAGATTTTACATTTAACAATAAAAGTGGTTATTACCATTAGGCTGACTAGGTTGGAGGCTGGGAGCAGAGACTGAGTATAAACTGCCAGTTCAGGAACAGAATGACAAAATTAATCCTCCTTTTCAAAAGGAAAGTGGTTTTCCCAGTGTCTTCTCAGGCCCTCAAGTGAAGGGCCACTGTTTTGGATTGTTTACAATTAACTTGAAATTATAGGGAGATATTTTCCTATCTCTGCATCATAGCCAAGTCCTACTAAACACTTAAGAACTGAGCTATCAACTGACAAATAATAATAAGAAATCAGGCTGGTAACAGTGTGTGGCCTATTGCAACATATTAGCACTACCCTCCTCTTGTTAAAAAAAAAAAAAAAGTACTGACTGTGATTATTCTAGAGTATTATATTAACTAAGGTCTGTGGCACTTTTTTTCCGTTAATATCTTCTGCTTTGCCTTTTGAAAAAATCAAAACTATTTTCTTCAAAACGCACTCTGTTGATGAAAACATAAAATAAGATGATAAATGAACACCTTAGTTACTGGACAGCAACTTATTTTAACTGGTTAAAGCCTGGAGCTGAAGGTGTTGAGGTACACATGTTATTGAAAGGACTTTAAAATGTGTTTAAAATAAGTTTAACAATGAGTCGGTACTAGAGTTTCCATTTTCAACTGCCTAAATAGATCTTGTGTTCAAAATCTACAACATTTTAACTCTTGGCCTTTCTGGGAGGTTTCTGTCAAGAAAGGCTAGCAACCTCAAGTTTGCAAATGTAAGAGAAGGAACTCTAGGACAGATATCTAAAGGTTCAAAGTGTGATTCTAATGAAATTAATTTGCTTCAAATCCTCACATACTAAGCCCTCATTTTCTTCATTTGCAGAAAGGAGCTAGTCTTGATCACTCCATGTATAAAAATTATTTTTATAAGACACATGAGAAGGTAGAGTGTGCCCACCTCTCCCAATAATGAGTACAGTATTATACAACTGCCATAGCATGCTACGAACACACATCAAATAAAAGAACTAAGGCACAAGAATTCTCCTTGATAGTTCTTTGTAGGTGATAATAAAACCATTAATGGTTATTGAGCTTTTATTATGTCCCCAATACCAGATTGAACTTTTCATGTAGATTACTGCTTTCCATTTTCCTAATGTACTAAAGTCGTAATTATGATTATTTTTATATTATACTTGGGGAAATTGGGACACAAAGGTTAAGGATCTTGCTCAAGGTCACACAGTTAACTAGTAAAATGGGATTCATATGTGGACTCACTACCTTTCTCCACGATAATGAAACAAATGATTTTTGCCTCTAGCTTGTTAGATGAGGCGAAATCTTTGATGTAGTAATAATTCCTGACACTTTTATAGAACGTGGTATTTCATGGGATTCCCACTCCCTAGTAATATCCTTAGATCCATTTCATAGATTAAAAAGCCCAGTGCTCAGAAAGAACAAACAATTTGCCCAAATACATAAGCGATAGAATGAACAACAAATCAAGTCTTTGAAATCGTAACACAATGAACGTTCCATTGTGTAATCTATTATGATCTTCTAGCATGCAATGGGGTAAGAAGAAGAGGGCAGGACACAAAACCAAATCCCTTCAGTTATTTTTGGAAATATACTACTAATGTGTCTGTCTGTATTCTAGGAGACTGCTTCATCTCTCTCACTTCTGCAAGGCAAAGAGAGGAAATCACTTCTCTTTGAAACTGAGCATCTACCAGGAAATGCACATCCTTTTCAAAATCACCCTCATTTCTCCAGTGATGAAAGAACTAGATTAATTAACAGCACACACAGGATAAAATGAGACAAAAGAAAAAAAAAATGGTCTACTCTGAGAGTAGACCCAGTTTTCTCCAGTAGTTTATTTACTGTCCAAAAATTTTACTCCATTAGGCCCAGAAAGCATCAGCAATATTAATTCCAATAAATTGATAAAGCAGAGCAGGGTGGAGGAAGGGGAAGGAACATTTTATTAAGCTCAAGAAAATGTGATAAACATTGGAACATAATGGTGTGGATGAGGAGGACTCTCACCTGGGACCCAGTCCCCATCCTCAAGGAAGCAAATGAACCTAATTGAACTGAACCAAACCAAACCAGAATAAACTAAAACAAAATAATCCACATGTGAGGGGTATCTGTTAGCACATGCAACTTACAGAAATCTAAAAAATCATCCTTCACCAGAAACCATATGAAATTAAGTAAGATTCAACTTTGGGGAAATAAAATAAATGAAGTATAAAAGAGCTTTTTCTTTAAATGGCAAATAGGAAACTTATTTTCCAAGTTATTGCTTTGCTTTCTTCAAATAAGACAGACTTTACTAACAGAGTAAATCTTCAAGAATAAAAATCAAGCAATTAGTGAAAATTGGTGTTCAGTTACATGATTTCTGGGGTTATCATGGGGTTAAAAAGGTAATACCATCTCCTTATTTTACAACTACTTGTAAATTTAGACAATATTTTTGCTGGAAGAATTAAATCTTTCATTTACTGAATCTAGCAAAGCTAGCTGAGTTTTGTTAATCCAATCATGGAAGAAGACCCACCCAATAATGTATTAAATTCACTCCATCTTAATAAAAGGAATGAAAAGGGAAAACTGAAGAAGAAATTGTACTGGCATGAGCTCACAAATGACCACGGAAACAGCAATAACTGTGGAATTCACTCATCTTCCCATCGAATTTTTGCTTTCACCTTCACAAACACAAGAATACATTGGAACCTCAGTACATCTGCGGACATACCATGAAATAGTTGATCTCCTTAATGTTCATTGACTGAAAAAAGAAAAAAAAAAAAAAAAAAAACTAATGACAGGAAGCTATTTTAAATTCAGTAGGACTTTTGGATGAATTTGCATTTATTAATCTCAATGAATAGTGTCTTTGCATGTTTACCTAGTGGTTGAACAAGTGTACATGACATATTAATTTGTTCAGTCTACAGACGACGCTTGATAAGTATGTGGGTTTGACGACCCTTGTAAGTAATCCATTGATCCCCAGAGTTCTTCAGCTGCCAAATAGGAACTTCTGAATCCTTTCTCTTCTACTAAAAAGTCATAATATAAAAATAGGCTTATAGAAGGCATTCAGCATGCTATTCAGCAAAATTTGCAGTCTATATGCATTGAAAATGAGCCAGAGGATCGTACACTGAAATGGTAACTGTTCATTGCTGGCTATAGTGGTTTAGGGAGTTTTATTTGCTTTTCTGTATTATCCAAAATTTCAACAATAATTATTTATTCCTTTTGCAGTAAAAATAAACAACAAAAAAGCAAAACAAAAAACTTAAAAAAGGTCTCAATTCTGCCACATAAAAAAAGGCTTTAGCAGTCCTCTGTATTAAAAAACCTAGATTCTTGGAAAATGCCCCTAATAGTTGATTCTACTTGCTCCTGGGGGACCTATGCCTGCACAGTGATGTAGAAAACTACCGAAACCTAAATGTGGATTCTAAACCTAAAGTACATTCCACAAAAATAAAATTTCTGGCCAGAACAAGTATATTTCCATTGCAAAATTTATTCTATCACATTTCTTGAAGTCCTTCAATGGACCCCCCATTGTCCTTTTGGGCAATTTCACAGCCCCCAAGTCTTTCTGATCCTACACCATTAAGTTCTCTAATGTCAAGCTTAAGTAACCAGCTCTAGCTCTGTTATGACCAGCAAGTAAGAAATAGCTTTCTTACTTGCTACTTCTTGGAAAAGTCTAGTCATTTCTCTGAGCACATGCCATGAAACACAGATCTCTGATTCTTTCAACAGGGCTCATTAATGCAGGGAAAAAAGAAAACTAACTTACTGTATGTATTCCCAGGTAGATTACAAAGAGAGCAAACTCATATTTTTTTTTATAATAGTATCTAACTGCAACCCAGAAATGCCCTATCATTTACTCTGAAACTTTTATGTGCAAAACACTATGCAAAATTAATGGTAGGTTCAAAACAATGTTGAGTCCAAAAATTCAATATTGATGGTCCACTGAAAATTGTTGGTAATCCAACGATCTGTGTTGATGTTCAGGGTTGGACAATATTGCCAAGTGAGATGGTGACCACTATTTGTCTCCCAATGCCCAGGCTCATCCTAGTCCTTGGCAAGAGACACCGTGTTTTTACCAGGCATATCACTGCCTGCAGTGAAGATTATATTTCTCAGTCTGGATTTTATTTTTTTAAGTTAGGAGTTCCCATGTAACCATGTTTTAGCCAATGAGATATAAAGAGAAAATATTATGTGATATTCCCAGAAAATCTTTCTTAAAAAGACAAGGCACACCCTTCTTTTCTCCATCCAATTGCATGGAATATGGATGTGGTGACAGGAGCTTTACCAGCCCTTCCAGATCAGAAGACTGGGTGGGGGCCATACTTCAGGGATGGTAGAACAGTGGGCTGGAGGGAGCCTAGGTCTCTGAATAGTTTTAGTAGCTCCCTTTCTGGCTCTGGACTGCCTACTCTAAATTGTTGCTAGGTGAGAAAAAAATAAACTGTTACTTTCTTTAAGTCTCTGTACATGCAGGCCATTTTTTTTTTCAGGTCTCTGTATTTGCAGCCAACCTAGTCTTAAAGGAGATATGGAACTTCGCATGACAACCAGGCATTTTAACATAATATAAATGGAACCCTTAGTAAACTTAATAATGCACTAATTACAGTTAGTGGATATCAAGTGTTAGTGATTCTGAAAATTCACTTAGAAGGGTAGCATCCTTATCAAATCTCCCAGGGGCTGAAAGGCCATGGGATTGGGGATAGTGGTCTGTATACCCAATCAGTAAAAAATAGTTAATTCTTAGTTATTAGTTATAACTGTTGTTGCTGGCAAAGGTTGTTAGTAATACCTCTCTTTTTAGTCAAAACCCCTACATTTGATGAAAATGTTGTAGTTTATTCATTTCTATTAAAAACAACAATTTCTATTCTACAAAAATGCCTGAGGTCGTCTTCAAAACTGTCAAGGTCATGAAAAGCAAGGAAATACTGAGTAACTGTCACAGACCAGAGGAAAAAAGGGTGGCATGACAACTAAATGTAACGTAGATCCTGGAAAAGAAAAGCACATTAGTGGGGAAACTGGTGACATCCAAAGATTGTTTGGAGTGTGATTGACAGTGATGTAACCCGTATTGGAGTCTTAATTGTGACAAATGTACCAGAATAATATAAGACGTGAACAACAGGGGAAACTTGGTGGGGGTGTACAGGAACTCCCTGTTCTATATTTACAACTTTTCTGTATGACTGAAGCCATTCTAAATGTTTAATTTCATTTAAAAATAGCAATATCTATTGCTAAGTAGTTGGGAGGATTGGTTGAGATAATAGGTACAAAGCCCTGAGCTTGTAGTAGAGATCTAATAAATATCAATACCCTCCCTTCCATGAACACCCTTAAAAATCCCACCAATCTTTAACATTTTCTATTATCAGGTAAATTCTTTGATATGTACTTCTTCTGTCTTGGCACTACTGAAAAAAACATTCTCTTATAATAAACTTCCAAAAATTTGAAGGCAGTCATATGTTTTCCTTTTCTTTCTTTTCTTCTCCACCATTAATAATCTGTCTTCACTTTTTCCTTGTGGTTACTCAGCTTTCTTCTTTGATGTCTTTTTTATCTGTAGTCTTTCTAAATTCATTTGACTAAATTTAGGATCCAGATTATACTCAGTACTCTTGCAAAGGCATCCCACGGTAAACTTATGGATATAAATCTTCCTTTCTCCATGGGTCTCTCTCCTTCACTCCTTCCCTTAGTTTTATACAGAATAGGTTCTCAGCATGTTTCTGTTAAATTGATTTGAATTAATGAAGATGGGATATAGTTAAAGGACTATTTCATAATCCTTGAATGATTTATTATCTTTGCAAACATTTGAGCATGATGTCAGATGTAATTACAACATTAAACTTTTAGCTCTCTCATATTTATTTCAAAGCACCCAGTTAGACAGATTTTCCAGGACATGAGCTACTCTGGTGAACATCACATGCCTTTGGGAGTTCCATTAACTCTTAGAAAGAACCAAGATGAATACAGTGAAGAAAATTTTCTTTTAGCTTAAAAAGCATACCTAAGGTTTGACTCGAATTTCAACAATTACCAACATGTTTCTCACTTGCTTTCAAATAGTGCCTGGCAAATCAAGAAAATAATTTATTTTTCCAGGTCTTTTCTTGGTCATTTAGCCAATCTTAGTGTCTGTTTATTTCTCACACTCTATTTTTATAGTTTGTTGCCTCAACTCTTTTCTATACTAGTCAATACCGAACTCCACGCTTTTCTGATTAGATGGCCATATTTTGAAGTTGTTTTAGTAATTACAATAACAGAGAATGCAAAAGGAAGTAAGTTAGGAAGGAAAACATATTAACAAGACAAAGCAATGGTGGCTCCAGAAACTATTTTTTAGCAGAACACAATAAAAAGGACAAGAAGAGAAGACGATAGGAAGAACATAAATGTGGTTTTCAATCAAGCAAAGTGAAGTTTGATTTAGACATTAAATCCTGAGATAAACCAGTCCTTCAAATTGGGATATTGCCATGGATGAGAAATGAGGCCACGGAACTCTGCTCTGGGTAGCTCAGATCCTCCTGGGCATGAGTTAGGGCCCAATCTTCAGAAGGAGATGTTCTGGATGCCCTGTTCCCATTCCCTTAGATTTCTTACAGATTTCCGAATACTCCAGATTCTATAGTGCTGCTTTCACTCCCAAAAGCTTGACTGTACCTTTGTGGTAGGATGGCCTTTAGGCTGCTGTAGCCTATTTTGCTTGAACTGGCACTTCTCAATGTATAATCTACAGACCAGAAACACCCATATCACCTCAGAACTTCCTGAAAAATGTAAATTCTTGTATCCCGTTTTAGAGCTACTAGATCAGAAACTGGAGGAGAGGGACTCATCAATCTGCATATGATTAAGCCCTCTACATAATTCTAATACATGCTTAATTTTCAGACCCACTCACACATGGAGAGTCAAGTGACTGGAAATTTACATTTTGAGGGGCAGCATCCTGTAACCAATGCTGATAGATACGAGAGTTATCAATGCCCCAGCTGCCTCGCCCCTTGTAAGAACAAATCAGAGGTGAGACCTAAACTGTCTCCTAGAACTCTGCTACAGACCTGAGCCAAAATTATTCTCTGTGGGTCTCTCTTGATACCACAGCCTTTCCTAACCTCCTCTTCACTTCCCTACCACCCAAACAGTGTTTCACAGTATCCTTTCCTAATAAATCAATTTCACATGAATCTTCAGCACAGGTTCTGCTTCTAGGGAACTAAACCAAAAATGCCTTCTTTCATGAAAACCACAGCTTTATTGTTTACAGTCTGGTGATCTGGCATCACATTAGCAATAACTCCTAGACTCTAGGCATGACAGTAGAGGCTGGGGATAACAAGATAAATAGGACTTTCTCTGCCCTAGAAAACTAGGGGTAGTAGCAGTAGCAGTGGTGGGGACAGACACAGGAAAGGATACTGTATATATAGCAATACTCAAATTATCAACAGTGTTAGGAAAACATTTAACTCAAAATTTGTGGAAGAAGCAATGGGCCAAGCTCACTCCTGAAAGTGGATGAAGACTTTCCAGGGTATGAAAAGTGAACGAAGTATTCCTGCAAAACTCATGGACCAAAACATGGAAGTAAGAGACAGAGAAGAACCATGCATAATTTGGTGTTCATGTGGTGTCCAGTTCAAATTAGAGAGGGGAAGATAATAAAGTTGAAAACATTGGGAAGTTCCAAAGCACAGAAAGACTTCTATGTTCTTCTAAGTAGTGTGGGCTTTATTTGGTGGGTGATGGGTATGTGCTGGTAGGTTTTAAGCATGAAAGTACATGTTCAAATGTGTTCAGAGAAAAATCCTCTGGTTGAATATAAAAAAGGGGCAATTTTATCAGCAGGGAAACTAACTCAAAGGCTATAGCAATAGTCTAAGCAAGACATGGCAAGGTTTTGAACTGGAAGAGAATATGGAACCCAGGAAACCATAGGAGCCAAAATTGGCAAGATGTTAGTAATTGTAGTGCTGATTGACAGGGAGGAATAAGGCAAGAATGAACCCAGGTTTCTGGCTTGAATGATGCAATTAACTTAGTCATGACCATTTCCATCTTGCCAGTTTGGAGTGAGGACTAAAACAGCCACACAGATAATCAACCCTTACCTTGGGAAAGCTAGATACAATTAATATCCAAATCAACACAGTCAATGGAAAGCTTTCTCAGTGCTGAAAAATGCAAGACATCTCTGATTAGTACTGATATAGAATTGCTTAATCAACAGAAACACCAGGTACAATTAACAAACATGCCCTTTCAGTTAAATACAATTTAGGTATGATTACTTTAAATGGAGAGCTTACAGAATTTTTCAGTATTTCTTTAGTAATTAACAAAATTCTAACTCTTAAGAAAATTAGACATAGAGATATGCAAAAGCTTAATGGAAGAGCAAACAGTAAAATGAAGATGTATGTGTATTGCGGTGGGGGGGAGTAAAAACATGATTAATGTAATCTTTTTTTTTCTCAAATTTTTAAAATTGCATTTTAATTGTTCTTTACATGTGGAGAACATGCAATATTGTTGCATAGGTACACACATGGCAGTGTGATTTGCTGCCTTCCTCTCCATCACCTATATCTGGCATTTCTCCCCATGCTATCTCTCCCCAACTCCCCATCCCCCACTGTCCCTCCTGTATTTCCCCCCTACAGATCTCAGTGTGTGACGCTCCACTCCCTGTTTCCATGTGTTCTCATTATTCAACACCCACCTATGAGTGAGAACATGCGGTGTTTGATTTTCCATACCTGGAACCAACCCAAATGCCCATCGATGATAGACTCGACAGGGAAAATGTGGCACATATACACCATGGAATACTATGCAGCCATCAAAAATGATGAGTTCATGTCCTTAGCAGGGACATGGATGAACTTGGAAACCATCATTCTCAGCAAACTGACACAAGAGTAATGTAATCTTTCAACAGAGAAAGCTGCAAAATGAATTCCCCAAATCACTACATGAGCAAAAGCAAACATAATAGCTAACTCTGGCACAAAAATATTGCCAGAGACAGAACTCAGTCAGGCTAAATGCTAGCTACAAAAAAGCAGAACACTATGGAAATGACTTGGAAGAAGTTTTTACCGGAATCGTTGTGTCTGAGAAGGCCTAAAGCACAACTCGATCTAGACCTAGCCTCTGGAGACTGATGCACCGGGAATAAGAGTGGTGGAGCCATGACAAGAACTTGATTCCCCTTTTGCACAAAGGTTTGGTCTCTTGATTCTCAGAAAGTCGCCTCCTGAGTAACACAGCTGCAAACCCTCATGTTCCCTTGGACTTCAGATTCTCATGACACAAAATAAAAGAATTAGCAACAGGAAAAGGAACAACCAGTTTCAGGCTTTCCTAAAAATAATGATAATGTCTATTGGCCTTATCATTCACCACCAACCTGAGAAAAAAATGTTCACTAAAGAAGTGGGCTGAGCTGGTGATAAGCGGAGGCAGTGGTAGGAATCAAGAGATCTTCCTACCATCAAAGTAGCCACACTCTCTCCAAGAAATTTAGTTACATACTCAAATCCCAGTTTGAATAAGGCAAGGGCAATGTTAAAACTCACTCATACACACATCCCACATACATGCCTGCTTGTCTGTCTGGCTGTCTGGCTGTCTATCTATCTACCTATCTATCTGTCTATCTAGTCTGTCTGATGACTTGGACAGCAACCAATCAATATCGTAGCTTCAGTGATAGATTTCAGAGGAGGGGCTGGGGCTACCAAAGTATAGAAGGAGTAGGAGGAAGTTAAAGGGTGGATGGGGAAACTTTAAGGGAACAGAGTGGCAGAAACTTTAATCAGTAGTAATGCATTTCAATATTTCAACAACTGTATGTTCATACTCATGCATATCAAATGAATATCAGTCCTAGCAAACTAGAATATTTTTCTTGCATTGAACTGTCCAAATCACAGAATGTGGGGCACAAGTGGGGCATGGCAGAGTCTAAGAACAGTAAATAAATTTAATTGACTATAATGGTCTGGGAAAAAAAAAGATAGGACAAGCTAGCATTAATAGCCAGGAAAAATGACTCAATTATCAAACTCAAGAGGAGTAAAGGAGGACTTTCATTAAAAGGTAGGAAATGCATATTTCTTTAATGGTATGACTGGTTTTTTGGAACAGAGAAGTAAATGCTGGGGTGATATGTTGGGGCAACAACGTTTCTCAGAGGAGCACCAGAATACTCAGGGGATTGCTAGTTTTTGAGGAGTCACAGAGGTCAGAACCTACAACTCTGAGAAACCATCTCTTTATTCTGGGCCTTTCTGCAATTCCTGACCGCCCACTCTTTAAAAGGCATGGAAATGTCATGGGTGTTGATCCTGAGCTGGAAGAATCTAAGGAAATCAAGAAAGGTAGTTTAGGAAATTGATGGAAGCTGCATCAACCAAGTTCTAACTGTAATGACTTTTATAAATTTGTCACATTCAGGACAGTGTGGACACTGCCATAAACACTGCAGCATTATCATTCACAAAGATGTTCACAGCAGCAGTGTTTATATCAGGAAAGAACTGGGAAGACATAAATGTTTTACTCCATAAGCGTGGCTAGAGTAACTCTCATATATCCATTTGATGTGATGCTATGCAGCCATTAAAATGATGTTTGTAAAGACTTAGTAATAATGCTTGGAAACGTTTTTTAAATAGGGTAAAAAGGGAAGATATACAATTAGCCATATAGTATAATCACAATTAACAACAACTAAATACCTAAAGACATAAAAATATTAACAATGATTAGATGTGAGGATTTTGAGTGGCTTCTGTCATCTTCTGATTTGTTAGCATTCTCCCAATTTAAGTGTGAAGGAACAAGGTGAATTGAAAACATTAGTGAACTTTGGATAAAGTATGAGCACTTGCGCTACCTACAGACTTCATTTCTGTGTGCAGTGCAAGTCTTAAAAGAGGAATCAGCCTTTTGACTCCATACTGGGAGCCATATCACTTTATATTCCCTTTGAACTAGACCTTTCCCTAAACAAAAGCCAGTAACTGTGAGTGCAGGGGTTAGGGGAGATTTCAGTCACTGATGTACATACCCCTGGGGTCAGCACTTCTACTGACTGATTTGACACAATCTATTCAGGATGCTTTTCAAATGCTCAAATCTCTAATAAAATGTTTTGAAGCTATTATGATCCCACATGGATTAATAATGGCCAAGAATAAAATTATCTAAAAAGTAACTCTTACATGGATGATTTTTCTTATTTTAAAATCCATTTATCATATGCCACAGACTATGATTGTATAATTTCTACCACAATCCCACGGTATGTATTCTTATTATCTCCATTGTAAGAATAAAGAAATAGGCTTGGGCGAAATAGGTAACTCAGTCATGCAGCTCAGAAAAGAAAAGCAAGCAGAATTTGGACTGCTTGCTCTCTGACCTCAAGGTCTACATCTTTGACCATTATTCTACTGTGCCTGGAGTTTTTTTTATATCAACAATATTCATCTAGATATGTCAGAAGGCCATCTACCATTGTCAACATTTGCTCTAGAATAGTACCAGGCAAAGCAAGCAATGCTCTGGAAGACACAGGTATGTACTGACTACTCAAGTATCTTATACTGGCCACTTCAAAAGCCTGAATGAACCCTATCTTAGAAGCCATAGTTGAAAGAAAATGATGATGTTTGATGGTTCTCCTTTTATTAAATCGGCTTTAAAATGTTATCTGTTTACACAGAAAAAAAAATCACTTAATATTTGTTCTATTTTGAATTTGATAATTTATTTAAGATACCTAATGGTATCTGATTCTAACATTTACTCTGAAAGACTTATCATCGGGTGTAGCCCAAAAGGAAACAAATTCTGGTCTGGCTAAATGAAACGAAATAGAATAAAGTTCTGACTTAAAATTTACTTGCCTTTCTACCATGCCTTTCTGACAAAGAGGAAAGAGAATTAATCTGTAATCGGAGGGCGCCTCTGCTACCTGCATCCAGGAACCAGACACGGCCACACAAGCAAATCCCCCATAATCCTTTCTAATCACAATTCTGTGTTATCAAGCCCTCCGAAATCTTAGACTGAGTAGGGACGGAGTAATGAAATTATGAAGTGAGCCCGGTATTTTCTCCTGCTGAAACTTGGAGGGAGAAAAATGTGTGTGCAGCTGGAGGATTAAAACCCTAAGCAAAGTGAGGGTTTTTGCAGAATGAGAAATTTGCTGGGATAAGGCAAGGCAACAAGAAAAATTATGGGCTACATCCGAGAGCACAATTCTATGGTGAAATTGTTTTCATCATGAAACACCTTTCCAAAAGAATGAGCTAAATACAGGAGGCATTAGAGAATCATTTCAACCCAGATGGGCTAACATTTCCGAGAATATTCTTCAGGGGATATTTTTTCACAACGTAGGAATGAATGAAATCAGCTGACGGATCTTCCATTGGTTTTTAGCCTCTGTAGAACATTCTATTTTCAGAAAACCTAAACAAAGCAAATTCAAGAAGAGAGGGGATTTTGTTTGTTTTGTTTTCATGTGTATGTCCAGGCAAAACTAGTTCTTCCTAAAGCAGTAGCAAAAACAGAAATAGAGACTAAAGAAACATAAAATGAGTATTTACACAATTCTATTCAAATTGTCTCCATGGCAATCAAATGCACTATTTATGAGTTTCCATTGAATTCTTAAATCTGTTTTAATATCTGTATATTATTTAAAAATTTCATATGTATTATCTTACTTTAACTTTCCAAAAATCCTGAGAGGTTGCCAGGGCATCTTAGGCCCACCTTGCAGATGGTGGAACTGGGATAGAGAGATAAAAGGACTTATTCAAGGACAAATGCAAGTGGAAGAATCTGAAGTTAAATCACATCAATATTTGAGTGTGTGAACTCCATATGAGAGCATGGTAAGAATGGGCTAGGCGGCCAGCCTGCCCCGATTCAAAATCTGAGCTCTGCTGATTTAGGGACCATACTTAACCTTTTTGCGATTCAGTTTCTTTATTCAGTGAAGACAATAATGGTACCTACTTCGTAGCATTGTTGTGAGGATAAAACAAGTTAATATTTGCCAAATATTTGGCAGCATACATATGGCTATTATTCATCGATATACACTTATATGTTTACTTCCACCTCCCATTTTTAGTGTAAGAATATATTTGTAAAGTTAAGTTCACAATATCTACATCTGCATATTCTAAAACTCCCAATGCATTGTGTAAAATCATTAAGAAGTTAGCACCTGATACCAGCCCGGATCCTTAATTATCTGTAGATCCCCATACAGACATCCTCTTACAGTTAAACATCCCTTCTGTCAGGTAATTTGTTGCAGTCATGTCCATGCCACCATTCAAACGCAATAGGATCTATTATTTTCCTGTTCATTGCCAGTGTAGATGCAATCTTACACCTGAACCTGCCTAAATTATGCAAACTCACAATGACCTAGAGGTGGCACTTTGTGAAAGTACTGTAGATTGAAAAAAACACAACAGATCGCACTTTCCCCTGATTGCAATTTTTTTCATCTATTTCCATAGGTGCAGCCTGGTTATTACTCTTGTCAAAAAGAGCACATCATCTGAAAGTGTTTTGTATAAAGAATGAAGCTTTGATAAGATAGGACCTATGTCCTCAACTCTCTCCTCTTCAATGTGTGATACCAGTAGCATCCCTGGAGAGCTTGTTAAAAATGCCAAATCCCTGGCCCCATCCTAGATCTACTGCATCAAAATTCATTTTAAGAAGTTCCCAGGTAATTCCTGTGCACATGAAAATGTGAGAAGCCTTGGGCTGCTCTCTCTGCAGATACTTTATTTACAAATTATCTTTCATTGAAAAGCTGACTTAAGGAATGACACTCTGCTAGGTGTTTAGTGGCTTGAGTAAAGTCAAGATCATCTGAATTTGATAGTCAGTACTATGAAACAATGCAGCAATTATTCTGTCACTAAAGGTATCCAGTCTCTCACTAATTTTCTCTCATATCGCTTGGTGTTTACTTATCAAAGTTTAAAAAGGCAGATGCAGCCTCACCTGCAACAACCCAGAAAAATAAGAGTGAGTCATCTCAATTTGCAATTAGAACAGGCTATGCCCATCGATTCATAGTCGGGTGAGCCCCAGAAATGAATGGAAAGCCAAGCCAGGCAATCATCCCTCTGTCAAATGCAGCTCAGAGGGCAACCTCGAAGGTAATGAGTGCCTTGGCTGGAATTAAGAAATTTCAAGAGACATCAACAAGAAAAAAAAGAGGAGGAAAAGGAAAATAACTTAATGAATCACTCTAATTCTGGAACGACTCAAAGCAGGAAAACAGGGATGAGTCTTTTTAAATGACTAATACTATCAACTCAAAGAAGTGACTTAGCAAGTAAAGTTAGAATGTGATCACTCAGGATAATTACACTCAAAGAGAGACATGGGAGTTTTAAGAGTTCCATTTTCCATCCCAGGGGACTTGGTCACTACTGTTGTGTCAACCTACTAGACATTTTTGTCTTCTTTTGCCATTGATCCATATTAAATTTTGAAACTGAATATAATTCAGTAAGTAGAATTCAACTAATCAGGTATGCACTATATACCTGGAATGCTAAGAATTTCAGACATGGAGGTGATTCAAGTTGTTCTCTCAAAGAGTTTATAGGCATTAAAGGTGCAAGTTGAGAGTGAACATCTATTTCAGTTCTTTGATAAAATTTACTATTTTTTTTTTCATTCAGGATGGGATGGCAAAGCTGAGAATTTGTGGTTTGGAAAGCATTCTCTAAGCAATAGTGTCTTAAGCAGAAGGCCCTGATGATATTAAAAACACACACTTTACATCCCTCTAATATTTAATGATTTTTAAATACCATATCTTATGCTACTGAGTTGTATACTCTAGATCCTATAAAAATGGCAAGGCAAGGGTTTTTACTCCTAAATAATAGAAAACATTTTTTGCATCTGAGAGAGCTGAGTTGTACTTGTATAGCTATAAAGTGGCAGAAAAAAGAATCTAAACTTAGATTCTATTTCCCAGTCTACGTTTTTGTCCCATGCTAAGTCTTAACTTGCTTTACAAAGCATACCCACACATCTTATTTCACTCTTTGATTTTAAATTACCCTGTGGAGTAGAAAGCAACAGGAGCCATTGATTCTGATTTTCAAGTGAGCAACTTGTCAAGTGGCTCTACCAATGGTTGTCAGGATTCAAATCCCAATCTGCGGATTTCTAGCCTTAAGTGCTTTCCTCTGCTTCCCTAATATGGGTGCTCTCTAAAATTCCTTTCTTCTTCTTGGATACCTGGCTTGATAACATTTCACGGCCTCTCTTGCAATTAGGTATAGCCATGTAACAGAATTCTGGCCAGTGGAATGGAAGTCCAAGAAATGCATGTCTTTTCTGAAGCTTGGTCCATAAAATCTCCTATGCATACTCTCTTTAGCCTTTTTGCCTTCTGGCTGACAGTAACAGAGCTAAGAGTGGCAAACTTGGAAGGCATGTATACACAGTAACAGAGTCAGAGTCAGCCTACGACCCTGAGTGACTACCTGGAGCAAACTTTCTTTCCCCTCCCACTTCACCACCAGCCTCAAACTGCCCTGGAAAATCACGTGATCAAAACCAAACTTCTGTTGTGGTGAGTCGTTACGTATTTGGATCAATTTGTTATAGTGATTAGACCACCTTAACTACAATACACAACCATCCTGCATGTCAGCTCACTTGGGACAGCAGCAACGGCAGCAGGAGCAGCAGTGATATACCTCTTGTTCTGCCTTACAGAGACTATCAAATCCATCCTTGCAGTGATTCTTCTGGGCTTTCATAAATCACTGAGCTAAAATAAGCTGAAAAACCAGGCATACTCGGTTGGAGGCAGACTAGAGTAGATGAGGTCAGGCTTTGCGGTTAAACAAACCTTAGTCTGAAGTCCAGCACATCATATATTAATATGCACGCTTTGGCTACTCCATTAGCCTCTGACTCTTGGTTTTCTTGTCTGTAAAAAGGTGATAATAAATAGCAATGAAGTCGTGGAGAAATATAAACCATATCACAATGTGTGTGATATGCTTGGCACAGACATTGACGCAGTCCCTGGCATAGGACAGAAACTTGGTAACCAGTAGACATTATTCATATAATGCACTACTGAGCATTTCTATCACCATGACACAGCTAGAATTCCAGCTGAAGGCAACAGGGTGGTTAATCATGAAGAATTGGAGATGTGAACTCTCCTTCACTTGGTATTATAAAAAGGGCACATCCATGAATGATGACTAAAAAGATAAAGCTAAGTATTGTTAATGCAAACAGAACAGATCAGTTAGTGAAAAGAAAAAGATGAATATTTGTCTCCAGCACAGCCAGATTTTACTGATAATCCTAGGCCAACCTAACAAGTCAGATCTACTTAGCAGTAAAATGCCTTAGTCATGTCCATTGTAGGAAGGCAAGTTTGGCTTTTACTAATAGCCTACACAAACAAACAGTAGGTAACTCAAACAGATGTTACAGTGCCTCTCACAGGCTTTAACAGAACTTTAGAGGGTGAGAGAGAAATATATTTTCTTCTCAGCTGGTCACTGGCTTTAAAGAGAGGGTGATAATGTTTGCTCTATGACTACAGGCATCTTTCTTTCTTGTAATACCTACTAATTTCTCTACTAAAGAAATTCTTCACTGTTTAATTCACTGCAGAAAGTGAAAATATCTAAGAAGAAAGAATTTTTATTTTTATGGTATTAATTCTTAAAGTTAATCTTCAACTTATAAAAAGTCATACCAGTTTTCCATTGAGGGAGTAATATAAATGCTGATAGATGGATAGAGAGATGATAGCTAAATAGATAGATTGATAAAGAGATCTCCTTTATAAATATATTTAAGTAAACTAAGTAACTTTAAAAATATACTAGACAATTATATTAAAAAATTATGAAGACCACAAGGCAACAACTCATGTTAGGTTAGGAAATGCCCACTAATATGACACAGGTTAATAATTTCTGCTTTTTTCCAGGCACTTTTTACTCACTGGCGCTATGTTCACTAACAAACAAACAAAACGTTCTTTCTGTAATGATTATTTTTGCCTGTGAAATGGCATATAAGATTACATCCAGCTGGTATCCACTGCAGTTCTACAGAATATTCTGATGTGCTGCTCTTCTCCCCTGCTGCTCCTTTATGACTCCAGGCTATAGGCAAAAGAACTTTGCACGGTCCCATTACAGGCCTTCTTACCTCTGTTTCTGCTTATGCTGTTCTCTCTGCCTAGAACATCCTCCTTATTCCCCAACAAAGAAGTCTTTCTCATTTCTCTTTTCTCTGAAGCACTCCTAGAACATACAGGTAATCCTCATTTGCATTTATTATACCATGCCTTGTTTTATGGCTGTATATCAGAACCACCTAGGACATTTTTAAAGCTACTGGGGCCTTAGTTCTAGCTTTAGTAATTCTGGTTTAATTTATATATAGTACAAAAATCTGGACCGAGGATGTTTTCCAGGGCTAAGAAGTTCTAGCATGCAGCAAAACTTGAGAAGCATTGCTACACACACTCACGATCTTCTCTAAGCCGCAATATTGGACAGCCAGCTTTTTATGTTTGCTTATGTTCGTATGGATGGAATGGCAGTGAAGAAATACTTGAACAGCCACTTCAGCATTTTTCTAACTCCATCTTGGTCTTGTTCCAGGACACCCAACTCTCCGACAGATTTTAAATTATGATTCTATTCCATTATTTTGCAGGTTATTAGAAACAGATCACCAGGAACAGGAAAGCATCACAGCAATTCAGCCAGGCTTTGGACTGCTTCCCCATCTAGGAAATGTATCACACAGGCTATTTTAGGCTGTTAATTAGACATGGAAAAAAATAGCCATCTGGTGCCACCAGGTATAGGCATAATAAACTTTTTCTCTAATATCCAGAACCTAATACAGTTCTTCAAAAACTAAAAGTCACTTATTAGATGAACTATTGTTTTCAATACGGTATCTTTCTATGTGGTCATGCTAACTACTTCAGGACACACACATGGGTACAGCCTGCTCTCAAAAACAGTTTACATGGGTGACATTCTAATTCACTGTGAAAATCTGACACCTGGTTCTGAGCTGTAATCAGAGAAATGACTTAGGCCTACTGCATCCGGCAAGATCAGGAGTTCTCAAAAATCTCAGCTAGACTTCAGGTTATCTTACTGCGGTTTAAAGGACACTGTCAGCTTATTTTTTTTCTGTGAATTCTTCCTTTTGACAGTTTACATGTTTTGTTTTATACTTCATCTCTCTCAGCCTCCCAGAGGCTTAAAGTCAGTGAGAAATGACATGTCAGCTTCTCCTAAACCGTTATTAATGACAGATCAATTTCTGCAACATCTGAACTCACATGTATATCCAAGCCCATCTTTGAGAGTATTTCAAAGCAGCTTTGGAAGCCTTTGTTCCTGTCTGTAAAAAAATGACAGACATTCTAGATTCGTGGAGGAACTGTTCAAGTACAGACGCTAAGATGCAAGTCATTTTCCTTTCATTAATTCCTACTAGGATCTCCATCCCTCATTTTCTTCTTTCCCCACTTACGTATATTGAATTTTTTCATCCGGTCTTTTAGTCATTTTTGTTTCCTCATCTTTAGCAGCTTACCTGATATCTCATTTGTTTTTATTAATCCCACAAGTTCGACCTAAGGTTTTGAGGCCATGTCTCCTTAAGTATGAATCTATTAGGGGGCACTGTCATCCCCATGCCCTTCTTGCTGACCCGGCAATGCCTGGAACTGGTGGCAGTGGAAATGATAACTTCCTCCAGAAATAGATTTCAGCACATAAAAGATATGGGATTATGCTATAATAAAAATATGTATGGATATGAATAAGAACAAGAAAGGGAAGAATGCAGAATAAAATGAAAATATTTCTTAGCACGATAAAATTTGGAGAGATGCTTTGTTTACTTCCTTTAGTGCTGTTATAACTGTTAGAATTTTACACTTTTAAATAAAAAATTATGTGCTTTTTAAAAAGTTGACTTGAAATCTCTAAAACATCTGTGAATTATTTTTAAAAAAATTAAAAAATCAAGGGATTTTGGAAGCGAGGACTCCAAAGAATGAGAGAGAAAATATCATGAGCCTTTGCAGAGACATACTTAGTACATGGACATAGGAAACTGTCTCACTGTCTTGATGCACAGTTAACTCTGCAGACTAAAGGCTTCCTATGCATTCTTCCCCCACTGGACTGTCTCCTTTATTCTTGCAGAATTTGAGCTGACACTCTGTTCTACTACCCCTCTGCAGGCTTGCATTTAGTTCCCCAGCTCTTCTGTGAGATTCCTTTGGCTTCTTTCTTCTGCCCCACTTCACAGCTGTGCGGTGACATCTAACACTTCCCAGCAGCATATGCTGGCAGGAGCAGGTGCCAAGGCAGCAGAGACTGTGAGAACGGGAGAGGATCCCATAAAGGATTGGGTTTTGCCTCGCAGGCCCCAGCTGTCCTTCCCTCCCAGTCTCAGGGACAAAGCAGCCCCGGCTAATCATCAGGTGTTATTCCACATATATACAGTGTTCTGTAGGGTTTGCAGGAAGCCAAACGTTACCTCAGCTGGTTGAAACCCCTCTGCCCTTTCTTCCATTTTATGGGAAGTGCTGTGGGTTCACCCACTTTGTACCTGCATTCTCACCATTGCCCAGTAAAATTATAGTAGGGGCAGCAAAGCATCAAGAATGTGTAACAGCTAAGAGCCAGTCCTACAGCTAGACTTGGGTTTAAATCCAGTCTTTGACGTTTGCTAGCTCTGGGATCCTGGGAAAGTTCTAATGTTATATGATGCCATTTATCATCTGTAAGGTACTTATTCTTGAATTCATTGAGAAAATAAGTATTAAAGGATCTAATAGTAGTAAACTCTCAATATATGCCCATTTTTATTATAAGGTAACCTTCGGAATTAGGCTTACATGCTGATTAAAGTTGAGGCAATTTTCCATCTGCTTCAGGAGGACCATATTCTTAAGGCTAGGAAAAAGGCAGAAGAGTACCTCTGTAACCCATTGAAAGTTCAACTTCTTTTTCCCCCACTTCAAATGAGCTCCAGAGAAGAGAGACAAAATGTCTCTTCAGGAGATGTTGCTACCCTTCTCTCATTCATTCACTCAACAGATTTTTATTGAGCATTGACTTCATGCCAGATTGTCTCATTTTGTCTAGAATATAGCACTAATAAAGTAAATTTTCTGACCACATGAAACTTAGAGAGTAACAGAGGAGACAGATACTAAACAAGTAAATATACACACAGATACGCACAGGTACACACCACACGTGCTCATTTTTAATAGTTCAGTGGTGATAAACATGGGAGGAAAAACAAATTACGATAAAAATGATAGAGACTAAGGCAGAGAATAAAAAGGAGTGATTACATATTTCATACAGTTGGTCACAGAAACTTTTTCTGATGAGATGATGTTTGTGTATAATCATATTCTGATGGTTATCCCAACAGATGGGATGACCTCCCAGAAAATTGCTCTTCAGTAAAACAAAAGCGCATTGGATACACAGGCATTCCTAGAATGTATGAGTCTCAGAGTAAGTCACTTTTAATTATACCCATTCTCTGTATGACAAAATTATTTTCAAAGATAATCATGAAATTGAACAAATATATTTTAAGTATGCACAAAAATGTGCACTCACCAAACAAAATGATCTACTTTGCAGTATGCAAATATTAAACACCAATATAAGCCACAAGTGTGGACACACAGAATGACAGAATTCGTAACTCAAGGTGCATTTCTTCATTTTTACAATATCTGTGCTCTCCGTGTTTTACATCAATTTACTGTTTAGATACCGGAATATGTGACACCAAGAAGGCCTGGAGACATGAACTGTGCCTGACACAGGACAAAAATCTGAACTGTAATGCACTTACTGTCGAGTGGATAACTGAGATCCTGTGTCACTGGGCACAACTGAGACCTCTCTGAGTTAATTTTCACATAGGCTACAGTGTTTATAACTAATAACAGCAATAATAATAATGAGCGATTTGGAGCTTACATACATTATTAAAATTTAATAGTAACTTCTACAACAAAATATTTTGAAAGAATTTTTAATCACTAACATTGTTTGGAAATGCTAGTGTTTGGTAAAAATAAAAAGCAAAGTACCTTTGAGTTGGTTTTATGATATTTTCAAGTTTTCTCTACACTTGCTTATTGTCTGTATCCAAGGTGTGCTTTTCCCACTGCCCTGACCCCAGTCTGCCACTGGTGAGGGGAGCTCTGTGACCCCCCCACCTTTTCACTTCCATATCTAGCATGACCTTTTTCTTCCAAATATGTTTTACACTCTCCCTCGTGGACCTTTCAAACTCTGAATCCAGCATCCCATATCCTGGAAGTGGAAAAGAAAAAACCTGGCACAGTCACTGAGGCACAACAGAAAAGCTTATTTGATACCCATGGAAATGGAAACCATACAGCCTTCATGTTTTTTAGAAAAAAAACAATGGTGTTGGGAAAACTGGCTAGCAATGTGCAGAAAGCAGAAACTGGACACCTTCCTGTCACCTTACACTAAAATTAACTCCAGATGGATTAAAGGTTTAAACACAAAACCTAACACCATAAAAAAAACTAGAAGAAAACATAGGCAAAAACCATCCAGGACATGGGCATAGGCAAGGACTTCATGACTAAAACACCAAAAGCAATGGCAACAAAAGCCAAGATAGACAAATGGGATCTAATTAAAATTCAGAGCTTCTCTACAGCAAAAGAAACCACCATTAGAGCAAACCGGCAACCAACAGAATGGGAAAAAAATTTTGCCATCTACCCATCTGTTAAAGGGCTAATATTCAGAATCTACAAAGAACTAAAACAGATATAGAAGAAAAAGACAAACAACCCCATTCAAAAGTGGGCAAAGGATATGAACAGACATTTTTCAAAAGAAAACATATATGAGGCCAATAAACATATGAAAAAATGCTCATCATCACCAGTCATTAGAGAAATGCAAATCAAAACCACATTGTGACACCTCACACCAGTTAGAATGGCGATCATTAAAAAATCTGGAGACAACAGATGCTGGAGAGGATGTGGAGAAATAGGAACACTCCTACACAGTTGATGGGAGTGTAAATTAGTTCAACCATTGTGGAAGACAGTGTGGTGATTTCTCAAGGATCTAGAAATAGGAATTCTATTTGACCCAGCAATCACATTTCTGGGTATATAGCCAAAGAACTATAAATCGTTCTACTATAAAGACACATGCACACATATGTTCACTGCAGCCCTGTGTACAATAGCAAAGACCTAGACCCAACCCAAATGCCCATCAATGATAGACTGGACAAAGAAAATGTGGTACATATATACCATGGAATACTACGCAGCCATAAAAATGAGTTCGTGTCCTTTATAGGGACTTGGATGAATCTGGAAGCCATCATTCTCAGCAAACTGACACAAGAGCAGAAAACCAAGTACTGCATGTTCTCACTCATAGGTGGATGTTGAACAATGAGAACACATGGACTCAGGGAGAGAAGCATCATACACTGGGGGCAATTGGGGAGGGTAGGGGAGGGATGGTGGGGGCTAGGGAGGGTGGGGAGAAATGCTGGATATAGTATACACCTAAAGTAAAATTTTTTTTAAAAAAGAAAAAAACATACCTTACTTTTGAGAGCAGATAACGGATATTAACTGCGTATCCATAACGTGTATGCTAACAAGGTAGGCTGTTAAGTGGAGACACACAAATCTATGAGACATGGTCTTAGACTGCAAGATTTCTTATAATCAATTTTGAGAGAGAAAACATAGAAATATAGGCAGAAGACATAGAACAAATAAATTCAAGAAATAGAAGTTTATTTAAAAAGAGGAATTATTTTCATCACAGGTGATCAATGCAAACTTCTGTACTTGTATTTGTCCTGGGTCTTAAAAAGATGAAACTGTACTGGAGAAATAAAGAGAAAGAGGGAGAAAGTTCCAATTGAGGGGCTACATTAGGGCTGTACAAAAGGCAGAGTGCATTAAGAAGTGAAGGAACATTTTGGATGATGTTTAACACGAGCACAAAATAGCACCATGCAATGTCTTAGGAGGAGAATGGGCCCATAGGGTGGCTTTGGATGCCAGGTTAAGGAATCTGGCATTATACATAGCTTAAGGTCACCAAATTCCCTAAATAAGGAGATAACCAAATTAAACGCGATGAACCTGGTAGTGATGTGAAGTAGGAGTAGAGGGAGAAGAAAAAGAGGAGTGAATTTGGACACAGGCACACAGTGTTGAGATCTGAGTTGAGATATCGTTATCTTCAAATATGATGAACATGCAGGACGTTGGGCAACACCATGAAATTAAACAGAGTTTGATTTTATTTTTAATTTGAGGAAGATGAAAAGAGGGACCTGGGAAAAAATATTCACACATTTGGGATCTAGGAACATTCTCTTCACTTCCTTGATAAAGCATTCCATGTTAAATATTCTCAACTAAATATTCCCAAAGAAACACAATAGAGGAGAATTCAGAGAGGCAAATAATTCTCTTTGAATCTTAGAACTCCAATGGTAGTTTCTCCACCAAGACCAGTAGAAGCTACCCATACTTGAAAACACACAAACAAGCGAAAGGATCACCTGCGTGATGTTCTCATTCTGTTCAGTGTTTTGCTGTACTTCAGGCAGCCTGGCCTTCAGTCAGATGAAGAAATCCTTGGAACCCTTTAGACAAGAGATCTATACTTTATTTCTAATTATTTTCTTAAGAACATAAGTAGCCTCTATTATAAACATTTTTTAGAAGGTTGTGTTTTAATCCTCTAAATGAGCTGTATTTCAGGGCTGCACTTAATTTCTGATGTATTCTGTGCTACTTAATCCACTATTTCTTTACACAAAGCTCCCTAAAAGAAAACTTCACCTCTCAAGTGGAGAAAGATGCCCCATTCTTATTTTTGAGTTGCCTCAAGGGAGGAATGTAAGCTTTGAGAGTTTAAGACAGCCAGTATGTTCATTGTCTTTATTACAGATCATTTGCTGATGTTAAGGCAGAGTCCATATTATAAGTTCAGTGTTGCAAGTGCCCGTTCTTCAAAGCACTTAAATTAAAAACCAAAATGCTACAGTTTAAACATTATAAATCAAATATCAAAATCTTTGTGCTATACACGTTTCCCAGTAGACATGCCATTTGTGTAAGGGGTCCTCTTAGGAGTTAAACGAAGAGACCCCATATGGTAGGAGATTTGAGCAGGAATCTGGTTCTCTAGGGAGGGAGCAGGAGAAACACAGACTGGATCCGAAATCCTGTCATTGGTGCTTTAAGAAAACTGGAGAATATTCATTTTGAAAGCCCCAAGCAAAATGATTTCTACTAGATTCAGGATTTTGTTTCATTTTCTTAAAACCTGGAGATTTTAATTTTTACTAAAATGGAAAGCAGCTCTTCTCATTTCTTGTAAGAATGGAGAGTGGGTACAAAAAGGCATAGTACTATTCTGCACTGTATCTACAAGGTGACAGGGAGGGAGGGGTTTCTGCCTTCTGAAATCAGTGCCAATCGCTGTCTGATTTAGTCTTTATTAGGATGATTTTCACATTTCTTAAAAAAAAAAACCCACATCTTTCTAAACATCATGAATAATGGATTGAGATTTCTGAAATCCCTTTCTTTCCCTCCGCAATTTAAATCAAGTGCTTTCAAAGCCAACATACTACATCTTAGTTGAAGCCTGAAAAGGTTACAAATAGCAAAGGTTGAAAATTTTCCACAAAGGTAAGTAGATGAAAAATAACAACAACAAAACTTATTATACCATACATGGGCAAGACGCACTCCATCCTCATCAGTACCATCCTTCATCAAGGCACTCTTGTAGTCAAGGAACACAATGAGCAAAAATGAGCCACGACACCCCTGTGCTTGCTCAGAGCTGAACTCTCTGCATAGATTTCTGCCTCCCCCAACCCCCCCACCCCCAAAACACAGGCTTATGACATTTTCTTGAAACAAAACTCGGTGTGGAGAAGCTATATGTATCTTAAATTCTTAATAGTCTCCCTCTGAAGCTGGATATTGTTTAAACATGGCAGGCTCTGTGTACTTCATGGGATTGAAGTTTATAGCCATAAATTGTTTGCCTAGTGGCAATTTCCAACCTAGGAAATTCTTTTCTCTTGCTTCAAATTCCTTCGAGTTTCCTTTGAAACTCCTGCCAATAATCTGTATCAGGCATTAAATCACATGTCAGAAATGCTGTAGCTTTAGAGTGATGTGTAATGCTCCAAGAATATCAAGAGGATAATTGGGGCCAAGGCAATGGAAGGATTTCTTCATGGAAAGGTAGGGAAGAATTAATAATACATTTTATTCACACAATGTTTTATAATTTCTAAGGTACTCTCAGAAACCTTGTGTTATCTGATCTTCATAACAGCCCTTCAAGGCTGTTCCATTTCTTTTAAGAGTTCCAAGTAACTTCCATCCAACAAATATTTGTAGCACAACTAGTATGCGGCAGGTGCTGGTACATGGGTAAAAGCTCAGGAGCCATGGTCTCTGCCCCCAGGAGCTCTGGATTGAGAGATAGAGGCTGACTATATGCACAAAACACAAACGAGTTATCAAAATAAGTTAAGATAGTGAGACACGCCATGAAGAAAAACCTCAGGGTAACATGTTGGAGAGTGACTGAGGGAGGAAAGACTACTCTTAAGGGTGATGTGTGAGCTGAGAACTGAAAAAAAGTGAGTAGCATGCCATGGGGTGATTGGAGTGGGGAATGCATCAAGCAGAAGGAAGTTTAGGTTCGGCAGTTTGGAAACAGGAATATTTTTGGTATGCTCCACAAACAGAAGGAAAGCCAGTATGGCTGTACCTGAGGTAACAAATGGAAAGAGATGAGTTGGAAAGGTGAGAAGGAGCTACCCACTTGTGTAAAAAGAATCAAGATGGATAAGGAAGACGTGGGGCTCACATTTGCTGAGTATTTACTCTGGGCCGGGCCTTGAGCCAATTTCACAGCCATAAGTGGTGGGACTGAGACTCAAATCAGGTTCCCCGACTCCCAATCCTGTACATCTGACACTATACCATGCTGCCACACCCACATCCTACCAACTGGAGGCCAGCTTTGGTTCACCCAGGTGGAAACAAGGGAAATAGAAAAAAAAAATTTATATTTTAAATCCTCCATAGGCTCCTCTTCACCTGCTGGCCTATCTCTTGAGTAATTTTTGCATGAGGGGCATATTTTTGGCTTGCATGTTAAAATCTGGATTTTTAATTTTTTTTTTTCCTCCTATCCTTAGTGGCCTCTGGGCTGAAGAATCAGCTGACTGGTTTTACTCTCTGGGGTAAATTCAAGCACTGCAGATAGAATATAATTATCAGAGGAAACTGAAAAGGTGACTGCAAAAGAAAGATAAAACATACTTAATGCCTCCAGGAAATGAATCCAAATGGATCTTGATCGGTGTTGCCAGGAGAATGCGATATAAGTTCTTTACCCTGACTCTCCTTCAAGCAAGTTTGAATACTCTCTCTCTCTCTCTCACTGCTTTTACATGAACTCAAATTGCTTTAGAAACCTGTCATATTGAATTAGTAAAAGGAGATAATAATTCAGAGGGATGCCAATGTGGCATTATTGAAAATCGCTGGTTGGAAGGCTTCCTACAGCATTATTCAGGGATTATAACTCACTTTCATCACCGTGTATCACAACAAACAAGTAAGGAGATTTCTGTGGTTTTTGGATTAAAGATCTCGTAAAGATGAGATGGCCTGCATTGTGAATGATAAGTGTGTAGAGAACATCTGTATTCATCAACAAGAGAACAAGGAAATCAGTGCACACCTTTGGGTTGGCCACATTGTATGGTCACTTGGAATGGACCATAGTCAGAAACAGACCCTGGGGGTAGTCCATAAGACCTTTGACCTTGATATTAAGGCAAACTGAAAGCCTGGGGGAATTAGGAATAAATAGCAGACACGAAAAATAAAATGCTCTTCTTTCTAAACTTAATGGTTGGTCATCTCCTCAGAAAACCCATCCTCAACCACTTTCTAACATGGTACCCTCATAATTGTTTTTCCATTACAGGATCCCAATTTTTAAAATATCACCATTCCTTAATTCCTTGTTTGGCTATTTTCTATCCCTCACACTCCAGAAAGTAATGTACATAAGAAGCAGGATCTTAATTGTCTTACCTCCAGCCCCTAGGAGCAATGCCTGAAGCATAGTAGGCATTCAAAAAAATACTTATTGAATGAGAATTACATATATACATCATAGCAGAGGCCATTCTGTGTGTAATAGTATTGTCTGATCAGTTGTTACAGTAAAGTCTATGCAAGCTAGAATCCAGGCAGCCACTATGAACTATCTTTACTGAGTTTGCCTGAGAAAGTCAATTTACTTCTTTAAATAATTTCTTTGCCTACCAGAGACAATCTTTATGTCTCACAGCTACTTTGTGGAGGAAATCTTGTCTGTGGAATAGCTAGGAAGCAACTACAGGTCTCTCTGCACAATGTAAACATCCTTTTTAGTAGGCTCAAAAAATTTTATCCAAGTTCTGAACACCTGCTTTTTAATACATATGACAAACATGTTAGATTTATCTCTTCTTTAACTCAAAATGTCTATTATTTTTTCTGCAACTTTTAATTTGAAAAATTTAAGGCTAAGTCTAAAGAATGGTTGTGAGAATTGCAAATAAACACTCTAGACTGACCAATTGTTAATATTCTGTCACATTTGCTTTCCCTCTCCATGTATAGATGTGAGTATGTATATACGTCTGTGTCTGTACCCACGTATATATGTATGTATGTGTATGTGTCAGCAGATCTGTTTTTATATGCGTGTGTATATGTGCTATGTATATTATCTGTGTATCTGTGTATATATGGTCATCAAATGTGTGAGTATATGTTTATGTATGTGTATTTTGGCTGAATTATTTGAGAGTTAGTGGTAGACATTGCTGTACTTTATCCCTAAATACTTCAATATGAATCTCTTAAGACCAAGAATATGATCCTATACTGTAATAGTCATACTGAGGAAACCCAAAATTGATACCTAGACTATTTTCTGACAGGTAGTGAGTTTTCAAATTTCCTTAAGTGTCCCAAAATGCCCTTAATAACCTTTTATTTTTAATCTAGGGTTCCATCATGAATCACACATTATATTTCATTGTCATCTCTCTTTAGTTGCCTTTAATTTAGAACCGTTCCTCAGAGTGGTTTTCTCCCCTGTCCTTTATGACACTGACATTTTCGTAGATTCCAGGGTCAGTTGCTTTGCAAAATTGTCCTCATTTAAATGTGTCTGACTGTTTCCCCTAATTACATCCAGGTTAAAGTCTAACATTCTAAGTACCCAATATGACCAATACGAAATAGATGTGAAATAACTCAGATTCTCAAAGGAATTTTTAGGCTGAGTTATCAACTCAATGAATAGAAACACTTCTGACACAGGTATAAGGTACTGCATGGGAAGGCAGTCTCCTCTTCTGAATTTGTTAGAACAAAAGCCTCATCAACATAATTCAGTTCCTGCTTCCCACATGTTAGTCACTCAAATACTACCTTCAAGATATCTGCTACATCTAAGCTCTACCTGTGTTTGTTCTTATGTAATCTTCTTCTTGAAGTCAATTTACTTATTTAAATTTCTTATCCTAAGAAATAATATCTGCATAAATGTATTTGTTATCCTTGCTTTATTTTTCTAATACTTATCAAAGCATATGTAATTACCAAAAAATAATTCATACACACCTAAACCACCTTTCACATGCAGTGGTATGCCTGGAAATGCTGAACAGAGTGTGGTCAGACTGTTCTGTGTGTGTATATGTGTGTGCATACTTGTGTGTGAGCGTATGTCTATGCAGAATTAGCTGGGAAGAAAAGGCTTCTCAAGAACTAAGGAAACTTGAAGATGCTAAGGCCACAATAGGGACCACATCCAAGCAAATGACAAGACCTGTAACTCCTGAGACATGCAGCTGCTATATATAGTCCCCTGACATCAGCCTGACTGTGTCCTCATTCATTTCCAAATCATTCAACGAACAAGATTGAGAAGGGGCTCAGGAAAATGCTACTCAGCCAAACTCTGACAGTGATGGAATCCCTGCATCCTCCAGAAGATCACTCTTTGTGGCCTGTAAAAAAGGTACATCGTATCACAGAATTCCTGAGACTTACTTCACACCTGCTGCATATTCCAGGCAGTGAGACTGAGACCCAGAGACCCTCGTGAGTTGTCCAAGATCACACAGCTAGTAGGTGAGTAGATGGCAAAGTGGGAGCTGACTCCAAATGCCCAGGCCAGCTCATTCCACCACTCCAGGTTGAGACCTGGGTTGACATAGCCATTTATATATAAAACCATCTATACAGCACACTTATATAAACACAGACACATCTACATGTGAATATACATATATGTGTAGTGTATATGATTTTATATATGTTTTCATATAAACACATATGTATATACATATACACATACACACACACACACACACACACACACACACACACACAGACACACACAAGTATGTATAAAAACCTCATCACCATTCTGGATTCCTGAGTCCTTCCCAAGTGCGCTTACAATCATGAATGTGTTCAGCTTCAAGAAGGGCATTCCACAAACTTCACCCCTTGTTTTCTTTGCCACTCACCAACCGATTATTTTTCCCTGTATTGCTGTATATGTGAACATCGCGGACAAGGCCAACCCACATGTAAATGCTTCTGGTAACTCTGCACATCTTTTTTTTTTTTTTTTTTTTTTTTTATGGAATCTTGCTCTGTCACCAGGCTGGAGTGCTGTGGCATGATCTTGGCTCACTGCAGCCTCTGACTCCCGGTTTCAAGCGTTTCTCCTGCCTCAGCCTCCCAAGTAGCTGGGATTCCAGGCACAGACCACCACACCCAGCTGATTCTTGTATTTTTAGTAGAGACAGGGTTTCATCATGTCCAGGATAGTCTCGATCTCCTGACCTCATGATCCACCCACCTTGGCCCCCCAAAGTGCTGGGATTACAGGTATAAGCCACTGTGCTTGGCCAACTCTGCCCATCTTAATTCCTGCTGATGTGTAGTGATATCCTTAAAGTCCAGTCATTGACTTAGGGCTGGACTTCCCGCTTCCTTTTCCTAGGTCAAAGCCTTTAGAGAAGCAGGCCTGTGTGGTGTGGTTAACACACTATACCTGGACCAGCAGCTTGCTTACACCCAGCTATTTATTTGGCCAAGACATTCTCAGAGACTGTCTTCTCCTCCATCCCCACATCCAGTTGGTTATGAAGTTCTATGGCTTATGTCTCCTTAGTTTCTCTCCAATTCATCCACTTTCCTTCCCTGAAGATACACTTTGATGCCTTCATCCTTCTCCCCTAAGCCGTTCCTGGTATCCCCACTTGCTGGTAGAGCCATCTTCTCCACCATAACAGTAGCGCTCAAAGTTTGGTCCAGGGACTCCAGGATCTTCCTAAGATCCTTGCAGGGGATCCCTGGAGATGAGACTATTTCTACAATACGATTAAAATATGATTTGTCTTTTTTACTCTTTCTCTCACAAATATACAGTGGAGTTTTCCAAAGGCTTCCTGACATGGGATATCACAACAGAGTGAACGTGGAAGCAGATATGAGAATTCAACTGTTTTCTATTAAGCCAGACATGAAGAAGATGTGTAGAACTATACAATGATACCACTCTTCTCAGAAAATATTTTTTGTTTTGCAAAACATATTTTTTTTTTATAAAAATGTATTTCCATGTTAACATGTAATCGTGTTTTTTAATTAATGAGTCAATATTTAAATATTTTATCAGTTTTAATTTCTAGTATGGTGAATATGGATAAATACAATCCACATGAACAACATCTTTTTAAGATCCTCTGTAACTGCTGAGTGTCTAAAAGGTTTCCGATGCCAAAAAGTTTGAGAACTATTCCAGACATTTAAAATTTTGATTTTTTAAAAATTTCATTTTTAAAACTCTGTAATTTTTTGAAAGAAAGTCGGCTGGGCGTGGTGGCTCAGCCTGTAATCCCAGCACTTTGGGAGGCCGAGGCGGGTGGATCACGAGGTCAAGAGATCGAGACCATCCCGGTCAACATGGTGAAACCCCGTCTCTACTAAAAATACAAAAAAAAAAAAAATTAGCTGGGCATGGTGGCACGTGCCTGTAATCCCAGCTACTCAGGAGGCTGAGGCAGGAGAATTGCCTGAACCCAGGAGGCAGAGGTTGCGGTGAGCCGAGATCGCGCCATTGCACTCTAGCCTGGGGTAACAAGAGCGAAACTCTGTCTCAAAAAAAAAAAAAAGAAAGAAAGAAAGAAAGTCTATGTTATCAAGTTATTCCTCCATTTTAATCACTGATATGCAGAAGATAAAACCCTTCAAGGTCATCATTGCTGCTTTACTGCCATACATAGGCTAACACCCTGCCACACCAGCTCAGTTCCCTGCCCCAACGTGGCCATTTTCTATCCCATCACTGCCAGCTCAGGTTTCCTAAGCCAACTGCAATGGTTTTCTATTGTGTTGAATTAGCTACGTGGGACCGTGTTTCCCAGATTTCCCTTCCCTATGGGAATCCAGTCAAGGTTGGCCATGAGGGAAGTCATCCTGAGATCTGGAAGGCAGACATGCCATGCAGAATTACACTTGGAAGGCAACATCTCAGCTAACACACACTGCTGCTGATCTCCTGGCTGGCCTTGTTAAGGAGGGCACACGTGGGCCCACAGCTCTTCCACATCTCCCTGGGTCTCCACCACCGGTTTCCCAGTCTGGGTGTGCAGCTGCAGGTCAAAGGGTGACTGCTTCCTCCTTAGGCCACGTGTGTTGCTGGGGCACAAGGCCTAGTTCCTCCTCACAGATTCTAGTTTGCCTTCACTTCTCCTCACATCAGTCCCGATTTCTTCTTCCCTGAGTCCTGCTGACCTAAAGCAACTTCAGTTCCATCACCAGCAGTAGAGGCAGTACCTGCCATAGATTTCCTCACCAGCTTCCTTCATGGTCCCTGCTAAGTTATTTTTCTGCGTCCTGCCAGACCTTTGCATTCCGAGCATCTCCCACAACTGTGAAAGATCTGTTTATTCTAGTAATAAATCCATTATTCTATGTCATTCATAGGGGCCCTGCTTCCCTGTTCACACCTTAATTCATATGAAGTCTCCAGGTGTCCTTCCCTGCCTCTAGCTGTCTGGCAGAACACCAAGTTCATCTTTCCTGGATCAACTCAGGATTCCTGAAGGCCTTTTTAAGCCATTTTGCCAGCTCGCAGCCCAATGGATATGACTCTTGTGCTCTTTGTGTCCTTCCTACACACAGCATGCCATGCAGTCCTCCTCTTGTAGTGATTTATAAACATGGTTTTCCACAGATCTCTCTCTCCTTCCTACGTCTGCAAGCTCTCTAAGAGCAGAAATAGGATCTCATGATCTATACCTTTGTATCCCAGTCCCATACTTAAAAAATAACCTTGACAGGGGGGAGGCAGAATAAAAATGATATGGGTTTTTAAATGTCAGTTACTGGAAAAGAGGACAAATGAGAAAGGCTAGGGTGAGCAAATGCTTTATTTCTAAGTTGGGGTCTGCATAAAGCAGTCGTTTTTTGAGTTTATGAAGCATAACAATTACTTAGGGAGTTTGGGGGGTATTTTTTGTTCTGTTTCGTTTGTTTTTGTAAGCATATTCCTAGTGCCATGCTTTCAGATATTCTGATTTAGCAGACTTGGGGCAGCGCCTAGAAGTCTTCAATTTAATAAGACGTAGGGTGATCTCATGAAGAGGGAAGAACACAGCTTGAGAACCACTGGAAAAAGAACATAACGGGAGGAGAGGGGCTTAGGGTAATAATTATTAAATTGGGCTCTTTGAATCACTTAGTGGAGAGAGTAGGGGGAGTAAGGGAAACGTAACAAAAATGCAGTTTCCTAGACCCCACACCAAATCTTCATAATCAGAAGCAGAGGTGCTTCAAAAGATGCCTAGTGGGGCTGGGAGCAAAGAACATTTACTCCTGTGGTTTAGCTCCTTATCCATCCTGACTTAGCGTAGGGACATCAACTTCCTGTCTTTATCTAGTCACCTGAACTCACCCTTGAACCTTCTATCTATGAAGCATAGACCATGTGGTGTCCCTGGATACAAATAATAAATACTCATAAGGAAAGGCCTTTGGGAGGGGTCACACAAAAGCATTCTAAAGAGAAGATAGGGAGATTTTAGAAAAATGCTGGATTAACAAAAAGACTAAAAGAAGTTATTCATAGAAAAGGCAACAAAAAACAGAAAGAACAAGCATGACTTTAATTTTTCCAGAGGGTTTAAGCTCACATAGTACATACAAAGCCCTCTCCAGTTGTTTCTTCATATAGTTTATACCTGTCCTGTCCCATACAGTAACTACCGGCCACATGTGGCTACTGATCACTTGAAATGTAGTTGGTGTGACTGAGGAACTAAATGTTTAAGTTTCTTTAACTGTGATTAACTTAAGTTTAAAGACTAATACCCAATTCAGTTATGGAAAATGTTTAAGTATGTTGGAAACAACTTGTGCATATGAACCTGGTTTTTTAACTGTACATTTTATGAAACCTAAATATCGGTCAAGTATCTCTGATGAAAATTTTGTGTCCAAAGTACAACATGATGTTAAGTATAAAATGTAACTTCAGATGTCAAGGACTTAGTGTGTAAAATTCAATACATTTTATTTGATTATAAATCAAAATGATAATTTTGAATATATTGGGTTAAGTGTATTACTGAAATTAACTATATCTTTTTCTTTTTACATGTTTAATGTAGCTATGGAAAAAAAATTTAAATACACAAGTGGCTAGCATTATATTTCTATTGAACAGTGCAGCTCTATTCAAGACTATTTAGAACGGGACTATTTAATGAGGGAAATGAGTGCTCCTCTATACTGCAGTCATTCTAAGGGATTAAAGGCTGACTCCAAGGATGCTATCATTTTGGAAATGCAATCCTTTCTGAATCTTATCCCTAACTCATCTCCACCTGCATCAGGGTAGCTGATAAGCCCCTTCCAAAAAAAAATCCTTAGGACTTTCAAGTCCCAATCTGGTGTTCACACGCTTTGATTACCCTCTTCATTCAGCAGCCTTACTTGAATTGACTTTGGCTCATTTCAAAACACCAGACCCACCCCAAAACAGTTTAAGAATGAATACTGATGACAATATTCAAAACATTATACCATTGGTTCTCAAAGAAGACCCAACTGGATTTTGAATAAAGGCAAGAGCATCTTTCTCCAAAGGGTCCAATTATGAAGTCAATTGCAAACTTTAGGTTGAACTATGGTACGTTTGTTAAATAAGTTAACAAACAGTAAGTGATATTCTTTTTATAATCCCATCTGCAGGTCTAATTTTTCTGAGAACGCTTTGGTTGTTATTTTCCACATCGTCAGGTATTAATTCACACTTTGAGACAGAGGTTTTTAACTTGGGGGTCCAACAGCTCCATGATGAGGACATGGCTAGAATGCAAGGGATTCACAACTGTAGAGCATCTTTTCTGTTTTTCTCCATTAGCCCTTAATTGAACTTCGTCATTTCCTTCCCTCTTAAAGGCAAGCAACAAACTACACTACCATTATAGTACCTGCGACACACCAACAAAAATCACAACTTTTTTTTATATGACAATACAATTGTTCCACAAATTCTGAAAATTTACTTCTTTATATCATGACATTAAAGTTATGATAGTTAATTTCTCCTGATCATAGCACCTCATAATATAAGAGGCAAGTATTTGTCAATTCTTCATTTGGCAGTCCTTCAGCCATGAAAGGTGGAAGATGTGTAATCCCATCCTAGTAATCCAGATATCTACAAGGCTTTGTGAAATTCCTTACTCATACTTGTTTGTTCTCCACCAAATGAAAAGAGCATTTTGTCAAAATGGCTATATGGAAAGAAGTCAGACATTTAAATTTGTTATAATTTTGCCAAATTGGACAATTCAAATGAGAATTTTTGATTCTTCATAAGTTACCATTGCTGTTTGAAATATGATAAACATGTAGGCTACAAGCATGTTATTTAAACTAATTTTAAGATTATTATTGATGACATATTGGGTGATGCTATTATCCATAATGTTGTATATTCTGTGAGATTCAGTGTATTTTTGTGTTATTTGTCTTTCTCTTGGTAATCTTATGTACTTTATTTTTTAATTTGAAAATATCATTCTGAAAAAGGGTACATATGTTTCACCAGACTGTCAAAGGGATCTATAGCAGGAAAAAATGGCTAAATCCCCTACTTCAGGCATTCCATGACTAATCCAGGACCCTGAATATCTGTGTATTACTAGAGATGCCTACTATCCACATAATTCATAAATGTTTCCTAGCCCTGAACAGAGTGTGCCTGGACTTCCCGGTCAATTCACAGCTGAATGGAAAGAAGACCTCTTTACTGCCGTCTGCACGAAGGAACGGTAAAATAGAGACAAGGAGACGACTTTATAAAACAAGTAATGGCACACAATTTCACCTGAGAAAGCCCTAGAAGCTGATGTTGACTTTGAAGTGGTGGAGGTTGAGAAGCAAACAATTTTATGGTAACTCAGTAAATTACCACTCATTTTTCTAGAAATCAGTTGGCTCTTCTTCAGTATGAAAAGGGAATTATTCTTACCTGCTATTACATTTCTCTCATTCAGTTGAATACAATAAGAATGTACATTTAGAAACACAGCCTGGCCAACAGTGAAACCCCATCTTGACTAAAAATACAAAAATTAGCTCTGCATGGTGGTGGGCTCCTAGAATACCAACTACTGGGAGGCTGAGGCAAGAGAATCACTTGAACCTGGGAGGCAAATGTTCCAGTGAGGCGAGATCATGCCACTGCATTCCAGCCTGGGCAACAAAACTAGATTCTGTCTCAAAAACAAACAAACGAAAAACACTACAGCACTCTCCAGTTAAAAAGAAAGCGATATGGGCATTCCGCACTAAACCCAGGCTGGGCAGAAGAAAGTAATGCATATTGAAGGCCCACATTTTCCAGCACTGTTGTCCCAACATTTAGAAACACCCCTGGCATGAAAACAACACTGTCACTTTTAGAAATTTTGTTTTTTTTTTTTTAACACTAAAAAATGAGATTTAGCCCACAATTTAATATTGTCAATACATAGTCTTCATTACACAACGGGCACGCCAACTGTTACCTAAGCACTTCAGACTCTTCAAATCCCACGCCCACGCATTCTGAACTCATCTGCATCCAGATATGAATAAAGATGAATAGCATCTTGAGGAAATTGCTTCTCCATTCTCAAATGGCAGAAGCCATGGAGTATACTCCTCATAGTGTCTGAGGAATTTCTAAGAGCAACAAGAAAGAATCCTAAAGCCACCATTTTGTAAGAAAAATCACATCCTTCTATGGCAACCTACTGACCGGGCATTTCAAATTAAAAGGGACCTTAGAATTCCCTTCCTGTAATTCTCTCATTTTAAAAAAAAGGACTTTTTCATTTTACTAAACTCAAGTTAATTAGGTTTTGGCAGGTCAGCAGCTCAACTCAGCATCTCTTTATAGAGAACAGTTCTAGGAGACCTTGATGAAATTGCAAATGCTTAGAAACAGTCATTTGCTTGCATGCTGGGTAAATAGGAAAGCATGCTGACTGTATTTATTTTCCTATCATTATGTCACCGTGGGGTGAGCTAGTAAAAAAAATAGAAGCTGCTAACATTTTGGGGTGTGTGTGTGTGTGTGTGTGTGTGTATGTGTGTGTGTGTATCCTAAAATAAATTTATTTTTTCTTGATCTCAAACCATTATTCCATGATTGCAGGAAGTCCCCAGCACTAGAATGAATTGTTCTCTAAATATTTATAAATTGGGTATTATTCACTTAATTCATTAGTGTTCATTCATTCATTCAACAGGTAGTTACTGAGTGCCAATTTTGTGCCAGGCTGGTGGTATACACAGGTGCAAAAACGAGGTCCATTTTTATCCCAAGAGATGCTTACAAGGTGAATCCATGCCCAGGCTAACCTACATTAATTTCTTGTCTTAGTTTGGGCTGCCATAACAAATTGCCATAGACTGGGTGGCTTAAACAATGAAAATTTATTTCTCACAGTTCTGGGGAAGATACCAGCAGGGTTAATGCCTGATGTGGGCTCTTCCCTTGAGTTGCAGACAGCCACCTTCCCACTGTGTCCTCACATGATCTTTCCTTTGTCTGTGCAGGTGGAGAGAGAGCAAGGAAGTATACTTTCTGGTGTCTTTTCTTGTAAGAACACTAATCTTATGCTGAGGACCCCACCATCATGACTTCCTATAAATCTAATTACTTTCCAAAGGACCTGTCTCTAATTACCATCATATTAGGGGTTAGGACTTTGATACCTCCTTGATAACAAATGTGATCTTTCATCTACGAGTTCAGTAAACCACAGTGTCTCAAATTCACCTCAGAGAAGAGGAACCTTGGCTCCTCTGGGACTCCTGCAGCAGCTACAGGGTTAGTGATCCAGATGCCGGCAGGAAATGGGAGCTATAGAGGCAGCAGCCACTGAAGTCCTGTGGTTCAAGTGGCTTGAGGCTCAGGGGAGACTAAAACAGACTCTGAGGCTCAGGTCAGTTCTGAAGCAAAGGTGATAAAATTTCTGCAGTAGAGCCAAAACCCATAATGAATGTGCTTCTGTAACTTAGGTATCCTTATTTCAAGGCCTGCCTGTCTCTTTGAAGTTTCTTATGATCATGTAAAATCAGGCAATACAACAAAACAAATAAAGATAACACAGATCAGACAACACCAATATTCAACATATTATAATAGCCTGAAGTTTTTGCAAAGCTGTAATTACAAAGAGCTTTTAACCAGGCCCAATGAAGCAAGATGGGTACATATCCAACTCTCAGCAGTGTCAAAGCCAACAGCCACCAAGCTCAGCCCCTCAACCAGAAATAATTTGACTTTACAGGGTTTGATCATTTCCTTAAAAGCCTGTATGATCAAAGCCAGCCTGGAATGGAAAGGGATCAAAAGACGGGAAATCACACAAATGCAAGTACAGATTTTGACATAATCCCAACTAACAAGTAGTGCAGCAGAGTTCTTTTCAGAGAATCCTCCCCCCACCTCAAGGAAACATCCAACACACACCACGTTGAGGTGAAGTGAACCTTTTCCCTGTCACCCTGAATCCATGCAGAATCGATCAATAACTCTTAGGTGGATCTTTGACATACAGACTTTGAAAATGGAATGTCAAGCTCCTTGTGATGTTTTTAACAGAATAAAGGGAAAAAATACACCTACATTTTTCTTCCCCCATCTATCGTTAAAATTAACAAGGCAGGTGAGGACATTCAGGTATCTTTGGGTGACTTAAACTATGCTTAGGGCTGCACTGAGTGTAGGCTCTGCCACAGCAGAGTCACAGGACTCAGGAAGAATTCTAACACTTGCCTGATTCCTTGCAAGGACTTTTATCTCCATCATCCAAAAAGCTCCTCACAGCAAGGTATGAAAGAAAAGAAACATAGCTATCTGGCAGAAAACCAAGGTTCAGAGAGTTTAAGAAACTCACCTGCCGTCACACAGCTAATGGCAGAATCATATTCAAAACCAGACATTTCAATTGCAGAGCTTACCATCTTTAACCAAGCTTTGGAACCCAGGGCCCGCTTTCCTGTGGAAAGCTGAATATAGCCTGCATATGTGTTTTGTTTTGTTTTATTTTGTTTTAAATTTAATTAGTTCTACCATGTTTTAATTGAATTAGTTTTGCCAAACATTAGGAGCTTACACATACAGATCTGGATTTCTGACACCTTTTGCAAAATCCAAAGTTCAGATCTATATTGATGCAGGCAACAATAACAACAACAACAACAACAACAACAACAAAAACAAAAACAAAAACAAAAAACAAAAAAAAAAAAACGGATTAAAGGAGACTGCAGTTCGCTTCCTGGAAGATGTTGCCATAACCCAGGGTAGATCAAAGATCTCCTCTGTCTGTGACTTCATGCTCAGCTACACAAAACCTTAACAAGTCATTTATTCCGTTCCCTTTCCTGTGTCTGTGCTTTCCCTCCTCCTGGGATATCCATACCTCTCTCATCAATTTGTTGGGTATATGTAATCAGCTTCCAGGATTCGGTTCAAATGTCCCTGGTTCCATGAAGTAAATTCTGATATCCCTGAAATAACTAACCAGGCTTTGTTCAGTGTTTTTGAACATTTTCTTACGCTTGCTTTACTAAACTTGTTTTCACATGTGCATATTCAGTGCTGAACACACAGTAAGTGATCAATAATATTTTGTTCAATACTGCTGACAATGACTTAAGTAGTACTTCTCATGTGCCAGACACTGTTAAAAAGCACCTTGTTCACGTTCCTTTATTTAAGTCTCACAAATACCTATTAATTATATCCATTCCAGGTAGAGAAAACTGAGGCATACTAAAGGTTAGACAATTTTCCCACAGTCACTCACTCAGCTATTAAATGGCAGAAGACTACTTAGAACTTAGTCTGGCTACCTCTGGATGAGTGGGTCGATGGGTAGGTGGATGAACAATTAGAAGAAAGGGAGGGAGAGAAGAAGAGAAAGAAGAGAAGGGAGGACAGATAACTGTCAGCAGTAGGGAATGGCAGATGGAGACAGATGTGAAAGAGCACTTTGTGTTACAGGAACATCAAATCTTTTGGTGGGGCAGGGGCAGTGGTGTGTGCTTGTAAAATCTACAACCAGCTTTCTAGGGGTAAAAGCTTGCTTTGTAGTATGAATAATGGTGTAAATATCCTCCTGCCATGGCTGATTTCATGGTGCCAACATGATATCTGACCACAGAGCTGGAGAGAGAAATTGTGGACACTTGTCAGTACAGGCCAGTTTGAAAACACCAGAGCATAGGGTATGCCAAGGAAAATGACAAGAGACAGGTAACAGTCAGGTGACAAAGGACTGTGGAGGTCAAAGCAACTCCATCTTGGATGCTAATTCACCATGTTGACTTCTGATTACCTTCAGTTCCTGGAAGACCTCTAAGTTTTCCCATTTATCTACTGTTCCTTGTGTAAGAACAGGTACTTACTATAAATCTTGCCCTTAAGTCAAACAAACTTGATGATACCATACTTCAGTGATTCTACAAATATTTTCTAAATCACCCTTTCCTACAATATATAAACCCTGGGTCTAGAGGGTAATGGCTCAGTGATCCACCATCTTGTCTCACCATCACCCAAGACACAGACATGGCTTCTGTTCATAAGTCCCAACTATAGGTTTCTTTCTGAGAAACTAGATTTGTCAGCCTCTTTCTTCAGCCTCTCAGCTTCCTTGAACTTTGGGGGTATGTTTGCATAGACCTGCCCATTGCTAAACAATGACCTATTAAACTATACTAAGGATGAAATCCTCTTATATGCAACCAGGAGTACTTTAAAGCCTTTTAGCAGAGAATGATATGATCATAGGGTTATAAAAAGCTGGACACAAGACAGGGACATAGTCAAAATATTAGGAACCCTTCTTCATCTTCCTATATTTTTCTTGCATGGCAATTATTGCTGTAAGAAAAGCTATTAATTGTTTCACCCCTTTGTACCTTGTCCGTTTACCAGATTGCTCTCTCTGTGCACTCTCCCTCAGCCTTCTATTGTAGGCTCCCACAAGTGCTTCAGGTGAAATAGACCCTCAGGACTACAGAGTATCCACCTATCATTGTTGGATCTGTAACATGTAAAGGCTGGAAGGCCCAGGCAAAGAATTTAGTCTGCGTCAACTTAAACAGAGAAAACATCATATGGGATATAAAGAAAACAATGTCAGACACATCCTTGACATTATAAACCCATATAACTGAAAGGGACGTTAGAAACCATTTAATTCCTAATTGTCCTCTTACTGGGGAAATAGAGCCCATAACATTTGATGTAGCCTGCCCAGTGCCACAGGGATGGTTAGAGTCAAAGCTGGAACTAGAACTAGGTGGCCTGGTTCCCAGTCAAAAAGTCTACATGCACATAAAGAGGGCATTTCCTGGGATGTTGCCACCCCTGTAGGGTCAAAGGCTTTCTTAGAAGAGCTTTTTTCTTCTACTAAGCAGGTTCCATTTCACCAAAGGGAACAAGCAAAAACACGCTAATTTCTAGGAGCAGGGACATTCTGTTATTTTCCCCTAACACTGGACAACATGAGCCATCTGTTTAGGAAACACTCTGTGACCACCATTCCTTCTTTAACACTCAAGGCCTTATTATCTGCTTTAAAATTCTTCAGATCCTGACCTTTTCCCATGGGTCTCCATCTACCTGCCTGTTCTAAAGCCATTCCCTGATAATTGGGAAGTGGGGAGGGAAATGAAGCAAATCTTTAAAAACTATTGTGGCAAGTCTACTTAAGAGAAATTGTTGGAGGGGAAGCTGAAACGTTTGGCTGGAATGCAATGTAGTCTGATAATTCACCCTCATTTCAGGTGATATTGGCCAAGGCTACAGTGAACCTAGCCAAGGGGGCCACTGAGAACTAAAACACAAGCCTGTGTTCATCAGGCCAGGATCCAGGAGGCCATTGCTGCCCCAAGGAAGCCCACTTCTCAGTTCTCACAAAGGTATCCCCTAGCCTGATTGTGGCCCTGATACAGGATCCTTTTCCAGCTGAAGGTCTTCTCTACTTTCCATTACCAGTATCTGCAGTCTTGATCCCTATGAACAGAGCAGAAAAAGCCAATTCCCTGAGCCAGAGAAGTGAAAACTGGTCTGGGGAGGAAGATCCCCACGTATGAACACAGCTAGAAGATCCCAGCGTGCTAAAGCAGCCGTATTACCATTTGCCCGGGCCTGCCTCAATGAATATCTACTGTCTTGGAAAAACAACTAAAAGCCCTTTCATTCTGCAAAGTGTCCCAGTGGAAAATGATAAATTATATGGTTACCCTTGTCTGGAGTTCTTGGGATCAAAGACTTCCAAGGCATCTTCCAAGAGAATTCAAGGCATCCACGAACTTGCATGGAAAAAAAATCGCAACTTTGTGAAGCTTAAACAGCAATGGAGCATCTCATTCCATTTTGAACACAGGCCATAAACCTTAGTAGTAGCAATACTATTGATTATATCACCAATATAAATATTTTCATGCCACAATACAGCTGCCACGTTTATCTCACAGCAGCATTTATGCCTATTCCTATTTTGAAACAACAGTAGCCACTAGTCCCACTAGCAGGTCTTGTTATACGGGCATTATGTAGGAACCACATACATTAGTAGCAGTGGTTTCTTTGATAAGTCAACAAATAGATATTTCAATAAAGTTGGTTTGTGCGGTGATCTTATGTATTGTATTTTATGCATTTAAACACACCATTCCAGGGCCCCTAGGCTTTGTCAGATTGAAAGGGCACCAGGGAATAAATCAGAGTAGGAGACCTTGTCTCTTATGCTTACTTTTTGTTTGCTTTCCCCCTTATCTTTTGGTTTAGGTTTACTAGCAGATATCTCTTAGTCTTTCTGTGCTAAGTACTAGGTTCTCTTTGGGTGTTTTTTTTTTTTTTTTTTTTTTTTTTTTTTAACCATGCCTCTCTTACTTCTCTTTCTCTCCTGCCCCCACCCTCCCCCACCTTTCTCTCCTGTTGTCTGCTGCTTCTCACTTGGTGCTCCTGTCTTGGCTGGCCACACACCATACCCCTTTCACAGGTTTTGCAGCAGAAGTTTTGGGTATCAACAGTCCACATTACATCTTCCCTTTGGGAATCATTTATCAGTTTACTAACAGACACTGTTTCTGAGCCACAATCACAACAACAAACTGGCCATTCCAATAAACGACCACACAACACAGGGTAGCAGGAAGATAAAAGCTTTGAAACCCTAAACTTAAATATAATTGTGGAAAGAGTGAAAAGTGTTCCAGTTAGTAATCCCTGATGGCCAGACATCTAGGGAAGATCAGCAGCCTGGATCAGGACTCTTCTCAGTGCAGAAATTCCCAGTGCAGCATACGAAAAGCATACTGCTTAGTCACTGCTAACCGGGGGAGCCCTCTGTAGCAGGCCTATACAATGCAATGATTGTTTCTCCAAATCAGAGCTCGGGTTGAAGACTCAGGGGAAAGCCATGAGACCTCTTAACCTTTGTGCTTCAGCTTTAGAGAGCTATGCACTGTGCTTTCAGCACTGCCCTCGCCAGAGGACATATTTGTCCTGAAATATTATAGCAGTCTCTCCCAGTAAGTTCCTGAGTACTTCTATCAATGACCTAAAATTGGAAGTAGGGAAGGAAGAAAAGGAGGGAGGGAGCAGGCAGGGAGGGGTAGAGAAGAGAATAAAAGGAAACTAGTATTTATTTAGAAACATACCACTTTGTCAAATATTACTCTATGGTTGGGAATAGCTTCAGATATTTTTAACAATATTTGTTTCCATTTTATTTATAATGAAAGGCACCTAAAGTATTTTAACTGAAAATGTAGTGGCATTTGCACTGGACAAGTATTAACATAAAAGGTAGCTTAGAGAGCTTAGGATAAAATGAAACTGTAAATTTCATAACCTTTCCTAATCTGTTCATGTATCCTCCGAAAGAATAAAATCTGTTTTTATTGGTGGGGGGGCATTTTTTTCAGTGATTATTCATTTATTTATTTTAGAAGAACTATATGGCCCTTACTGTTAACTTACCAGCTGTGGTGGAGAAATAGTACATTCAAGCCTATCAGTTTTTGAGAAGATTCCAGATTTGGAATTTCATATGTCATTTTCTTGTTGAGATGTATTAACTCATTAAGTTTTTATAAAGTATACGTAGATATATACTAACATCTCAGATATAAGAACTTCCATCATGGCTCCAAACCAATCAAATAAAGCTCATCAAAGTCATAATCTGTAGATAATAAAATGAATATGAAATTTATTAATCTTATGGATTATTCAAATCTAAATATAGGTTAAGATATTTTATACTTATTTAAAATAAAATCAGTGAGGATAAAGCCTCTCAGGTCCTACTCTGACCTTTTGTTTCTAGAATCTTCTTCAAACTCTTTCACATAATCTTATTTGGCTTATCTTGTTATTAAAAATAGAAGATCAGATATTCTGAATCTTGATTCTTTTTATTTTCAAATATCTAACTCAAATGAGATTTTTAAACTCATATTATGTACTGTATAAATGTATCTATTCATTGTATTCTGAATAAAAGTTTTTATTTTTCATATCCTTTGTCTTAGAGCATGTTGCTTAATAGTAATTATTATTGTAAATGTCAACAAACTCATACTGATATGATTTAAGATAAAGACGCACCCCAAAGAATTTCCCGACACAATATCAAAAGTCCCACACAGAGAGGACGTGTTGTGTGGGACTTTTGATATTGCACTGCATAGGAGCCACAGTGAAGTTAAGTAGAGGGATTGGACCACATAAATAAGATGAGGGTACAGCTCTCCCGAAAAAAATGAAGAAGTGGAAACCAGGAGGTCTGCCCTGGTTCCAATGGATTCTTCTTCCTGTGGTTCCTGAGACAGAGACCATTTATCTCGGATATTGTCACACTTAATTTCAGTGTTACATCTCTTTTCACACTGCTGCAACCCAACTAAACTGGTATCCCCACATCCGGAAGGTCACCCTTCTGGATGATCTGGTTTTGAATGGCTCTTCCTGAAGAGTGGGCCAGGTGTACAAGTTTTTTCTACTCGCATAAAAACAGTATTCATTTCTAGTGAATTCTCTGCAAAATGAATGCTTCCCCTTGAGCTAACTGGGGGCTCTGGGATTCAGAAAAGTTAGCCTGACACAAAAGGCAGCCTGAGATCAAGGGTAGGGAAAAAAAGGGAAGAAGAGGAGCAGCTGTTAGTGCACCCTGGCTCTCTGTCGGCATTCTCGTCACAGTTGGGTCCCTCAGCAGTCAAGCTTCACCTCCGTCTTCCTCCATCCCATCCTTCCTCTGACAATATTGTTGCCTCACTCTCTTCTTTTCTTCCTTCATCTCCCTCACTGTAGGATGGCCTAGGTCCTAGTGTGCCATAGCATTAGAGATGGAAATGCTGTTCCAGGTGACCTAAAATTTACCACGTTTCCACCATCTGCCTATGACTCTTCCCCACCCCCTCATGTGATGATGAGAAACAGGATTTTCTTATGCCCCTCCCTGTTGATTCCAGCTGACTTTGTGTTAGTTTGTCTCAAGGGAAGGATATCCTGGTACCACAGCTACAGAGAAAAGACATGGAGGATTCTTAGAAACTAGAACTATTTCCCACAAAAATGCTTAAATGTATATGAAAGCCCCAAGTGACTGGAGAAAGTCCGTCTTGTTGAAGGGGCTAGGTAGGCGGGGAAGTGACAAGTATTATTGAAAGCAATAAAGAACTATTTTTCCTCTTTCTGAGTCCCAAGTGCAGAAATATATTGTTTTTCCTCAGATTTACATCAGCATAAACTTTAATCAAAAGTCAAAAAACCAGGAGAAATCCTAAGAATTCATGCCATTGTATTCAAAAGAATGTTTCCTGATAGGAAAAAATCCCTATTATTTTCACAAATAATTGGAAGTATGGAAGGATGGAGCAAGTAAACCTAATAGAACCCTTTGCTAAAATCATTAGAAGTCATTTAATCGTATTTAGAATCATTCAGAGGGTTGCATAGTTAGTTTTTGTTGATTTGAAGGCTTATAAATATTCTATTGCAATTTTTAATTGTGCAAAAAGTCACATTTGTGGTAGCTTATTCATCATATATGATACAGGCTTTTTATGGTTATGCTGATTGAGAAGAAGTTATGGGAAAATAAGCAAAAGAGTCTTTAAAAATAAAAAGCCTTTTCCTAATTAATTTTAAGATGGTAAGAAGTAGCATGAGTGAGCACAATTTATTTACGTATAACGGTAGCATATTTGAGAAAGGGGCAAAGGCAGTGGTTCTAGCATTAATCCTGCTACAAATGTACCAAGTGGCCTTGAGCTCAGCATTGAATCTCCTCCCTGAGCCTGGATTGGGTGGGATGGTATCTGGGATCCCTCTTAGCTCTAACTAATTCTGTGGCTCCACGCCGAGAGACACACTCATTTGCAGAACACAGTTGCTCCCTAAAACTGCCTCTAGTTTTTGACCACAGAGCAAATCTCTGTTTATGTTTGGATCCCTCCTTCCATTTCTCTTCCCATTGAAAAACAGAATGTCTGCGAGTTTCAGAAAAGAAGTCCAGTACCCGTAGCCAGTTCTCTAAATCGATTTCCGGTACGAATATTCTACTATACCAAGGTGTACCTCAACAAATTTTGGGACAGGTGATACGCAACATCAGTCTCCCTGGTACTCTAGTCACAGGAGCTCACAGGCCAGGACTAGCACTCATAGTATGTCCCTGCAGTTTGGAGTAAAGGGTTAGGGGCCTCGCTCATGCTTCCTTCTAGACAAAGGGTTTTTAGTACCAAATAGGGCTGTGAGTACGGGACATACTCAGTGTGCTCTGTTCACCAGACCAAACAGCCGCACCATTTCCTGGCTGAATGCCAATAAACAAATAACTTGATTGCTTCGATACTGAGTTTCCCCATCTATAATGTGAGATAAATAACTGTACCCATCCTTCAGGGCTGTTGTGAGGGTTAAAACTAACATGAACCCACACAATATCGAAGATAGTATCTGGCACGTAGTAAGAACTCCACAATTGCTAGCTAGTGCTGATGGCTCGATTACTATTTGTCTCCCCAGAACAGTTCAGCAACCTGAAATAAACCTACCTTGGTATGAATTTGGAGTCTTTCCTCAAGTTACCAAGGGACGTGTTCTAACTTGTTTCTACATGCAAAAAGAAGTGGCCAGAGCACAAATTCAGGACATAGATAAGCATCCAGAGAAAAGGGGCCCTGGGGAGGTCAGAGATAAATCTCCTGGAGCGTGGGTTTTAAGTCTGGGATACTACATCAAGTATCCAGGTACTTGTGAAGAAGCACGGCTGTCTCATTAGGCCTAGCCTGTGAGGGTGTGGCCTTTGCGTGCTCCGGAGCTGCACCAGGAGCCTGCACACAGGGAATCCCCGTTCTGCTCCTTGGGGCTCTGAACTTTGCCACCGCTAGGCAGAGAGCTAGCTTCTCCAGGGGTGCCCCAGAATGGGAGGGACTGACCTCGGGGTTTCTCCCGGGAGCCCTGGCGAGTCGACGTTTCCTCCCATGTGGCCAAGGCGAGGGACCCAGAAAAAAGAACTGCTCTGAATTTTGCTTTTTCCCAACTGGTATAAGGGAGCAGGAGTCCTCTATAAGGCAACCGCGGAGAAAGTAAGAAAAGTCTGCACGCGGGAGGTCTGCAAAGGGAGGACCTAGAGGTTGTACAGGTTTCCAAACCCACTCAACCACCAAATGTTTCCCTATAGGGCTACTAGGAACCAGGAATCCACTCTGAGCCAAACGCATCTCTGGGAGAGGAGCATGCACCTCCTCAGAGAGAGACGGGTTAAATGAGGTGCTCACTGGCCTTGGCAGTGACTGGGTCCCCACCCGGAAATAGGGGGCTAGGTGGATGAAAGGGAGGGGTAGCTTGCCTCTTAGAAACAGCTGACTGCACCCCCTCCCGCAAACGGTCTTGCGCTCCAGACTGCTGGGGTGCGAAGAAGAAAAGAGCCTCCCTTTCAAGCATTGGCCAGAGCATCTGGAACCACCAAAACGATCTACCTGGAAACTGCAAGGTGGGTAGATCCACCTAAGCCTGGGATACCAGGTCTAAGAGCTGGGTCTCCCCTCACCCAAGGCCCACACCCCCTCGTTCGGCTTTTCCCTGCGCGCCCTCCAGCTCTGCGCTCCGCAGCCTCCCCGGCGCAGCACAGGGCTCCCCCACTCCCTCGCTCCGCCCAGGTGCGATTTCTGGAGGGGAGGGGGAAAGTGGCTCCCACCGCAGCCTCCGCTTCTGCGCTCTCCTCCAACCACTTTGGACCCCTGTTTACTCGCCGGGCGCTGGGGACTCCCCTCTACCCCGCACACACGTCTCCTCCTGGGAGACAGGAGTCCCCTTCCCACACTGCGGCTGTGGAAACATCCTTGACTACCGAGTGCCTGGCAGGGAAGGTGGGTGTGGGTCTACCGACCTGGCTGCGGAGGTGAAGAAGCTTAGAAGCAAGCGGATGCCAGAGAAGAGAGCGGACTACGGTCCTCTTAGAGCATGGAAAAGCATCCCTAGTCCACAATCTGACCATTCAGTCACCGCCCAAGATGCCAACGCATTCAGATTCTCGCGGGGAGGTTTGTTTGCCTCTGGGGAGAGGATCGCCCCATCCCAGGCACTCAGCAGTCTGCCTTCCCAAGTACCCAAGGATCCCTGCATTCCATTCCTAGTCTCCACGCGCCCCCAGGTACCCAGCCCCTCCCCCATATGTATTTACATACCCAGGCCAGCGCCCTCCGGACTCAAATCCCTTTTCCTCTTTGTCAGATGGCCTCTCAGGGCTGGCCCCTCGCCCACATTGGCAGTACCTTTTCGTTTCCCTCAACCGTGGGCAGATCTACCCCGACCCTCAGCCTCCTCCTCCACCGCAGGAACAACCTTTCCCTCCCTGAGCCACTCACTTCACCCACCCATATCTGCACTTGCAGTTCCCACGGCGCACAGCCGCAAGCCACACCAAAGGTTTCATTGCCGAGTTGGGGGTGGCGTGTGCAAGGGTGGACTGACTCCCATCGCGCTGGACGAAGCTTCAGGGGTGGCCGCAGCCATCCTCCACGTCCCACCTCCCTTATTTCACCTTCTCTGTCCCTACCCGGCTCCTAGAGGCAGGATGAGCACTGCTGGGTCCCAAACCCTCGCCTCAGGAGCCAGAGCTGCGGGGAGTGGAAAGTCGACTGGCAAGAACACACACGGAGAAATGGGCAGATGCATCTGGCAAGGGGGGCTGGGAGAAGGGCGCATGCAAGAACTAAACCCGCAACTTGCACAGCACGGGGTGAGCACCGGGCAGGGAAGGGGTCACAAAAGTTTTCAGACTATTGCATCGCAGCCGGCTGAAGGAGCAAAGAGGGTCGACTCTCTCCCCGCGGAGGTCTCTTTAAGAGTCTGCGCAAAAGGGATCAGGGGGCTTAGACAGGCATGGCTTAGAACTGGGGTAATAGTTCTCCTCTACTTGTTCCTTGGAGGGACGGCCTAGGTACCCGGGCACAGGGATGATCCCGCGCTCTGCGAAAAGCAACAGGCGGCTGCACCTTACCTTGCGCCAGTCCCGGGCCGGGGAGGCTGCTCCATCCTCGTGGTTCAGGGAAGAGGCGTTGGGTGCGTATGCCAAGGGGTGCGCGCGCTGCCAGGGCTGCAGCGACCGCAATCTCCAACCAGCTGCAAGCCGAGCTGCCCACCTGGGACCGGGCCGGCGCGGCGGGCTGGGCTCCCCGGCGAAGGCGGCCGCGTTGGTGCGCGGCGGCTGGGGCGCGGGACGCAGGCAGTGCGTGGCGCGGCTGGCGTCTTCGGGCGCCGCTACCGAGCGAGGGTGCGGCCCCGGGTGGCCGTGCGGGGCACGACTTGGCTCGCGTTGCTGCGGCGGCCGCTGCAGACCCTGCTCCTGGCGTCGTAGCCTTGCCGGAGGAGCAGACAAAGAAGCGAGAGAGGCAGAGCGCCGCTTGCCCAGATGCAATCGGCTCAGTCACTAGAGGGAAATCGCCTCCAAACCCAGGCTGGGGATGCGGGAGGAGGGGCGAGGCGGCTGGGGACTAGAAAAGCAGCAGGGAATTAACGTGACAGTCAGAGCCCAGCCAGCGCCTCGCGGGCGCCGCTGTCTCACCTCGCGGCTGGGGGGTCCGGAATGGAGAGAGGGGGCGGAGGCTGAGCGTTGGCTGCGGGAGGAGACCGGCTGTGGTAGGAGTATTAACTCCCTCCGCTGCTCTCGCCTTCCTTCCTCACACCCCCTTGCACAGCTCCACTCGCAGCAAGCTATGGCCCCATTCCTTCCCTGTTATTCTAACTACTGAGATCACAGCTGAATTAAGCTGACCAAAGAAGCAAAACGTGCAATGGATTGATTGCCCTCAATGAGGGAAAGCTGATGCTTAAAATCAATTCGACAAATGAGTGTTCACTGGGTGCCGAGCACTGTGCTCGGCTATTGTGAGGGAGGATTATGAGTAAGATACACCCCCCACCCCCAACCCCAGGTTCCATTGTCATATCTCAGAATCAGTTTCCCCTGCAATTCTGGAAGCCCGAAGTTTTGGGGTTGAGTTGCGGTCTCTGATCCCGACCCTCAACCAATCTAGTTTTCTAAAGCAGAAGGTGGAATTCAATTTTCCCTTCTTCTTCCTGGGATGACTTTAACGTGCAGTCGAAATGGAGTCTATAGGCCCCTTAAAAAAGCGTGCGCACGCCAGTGTGTGTGTGTGTGTGTGTGTGTGTGCGCGCGCGCGTGTGTGTTTCCGCGCGCGCGCTTTTAAGAGTAAGTCAAATTATTGGTTTTAGTGATGTTCTTAATTTCATGATTTTAATTATTTATCATATCTGCACCAGACACCAGTTTGGGGCAGAGGAACTCGTCTCTTCAGACTCTACAAATACCACCTTTTTCTAAAGCTTTTTTCCACTACCCCAATCCCCTAACTACAGGCAGAATAAATCTTTCCCTTCTCTTTGCTCTCTCAGAATGTCATTCGCCAATCACTTGCGGGACTTATACATTTAGAGATTTATCTCTTTACTCACATATGAGTATTCCCTGTGCTTTTTGTTTGTTCTCACTGCAACACCCAGTAGTGTTTTGTATCTAATGGGTACTCAAAGAAAGCTGATCCAGTTGAAGGTCATTTTCTCCTTCAATGTGAGCTAAATCTGTGCCTCTAGAATTAAAGAGACTCCAGGGACGAAACTTTTGATTTAGGGTGTGGTCGGGGGAGCCACACATAGAGTTAGACTCACAGCCCCTTTACTGCAAAGGTAAAAAAATATTTAATTCATTTCAGTCTCTAGACAATCTTCTCCCACTGACCACCCCACCTTTGCTGAATTCCAAAAAGCAAAAGCAAACCAAGCAGTTGAGCAATTGCATAGAGCAAGACATACATGTTCAGCTGCCAGCACCTAGAGTAAACCCATTCCAGGTAGAGAATGACCAAAACATCTTTATCATTTCATGACCTGTGTCAAGTATGTTGAAAGCCTGCCAAAGTTTCCTCATTTCTATTGAGGCTCTTTTATTCTGGATGCATTTTAGAACAGTTTGAGCAGTGTTACATTATTCAGAGGTGAAGACAATTGCTTTGTAGTTTAAGGGTTTTTTTTTTTTTTTTTTTTTTTTTTTTTTTTTTTTTTTTTTTTTTTGGTGTTTTCTGTCCTACCCTCTACCCTCTACAAATTGCAGGGTAGATAGATACCTCAGATCAGAAATGCTCCATGAAAATGGAGGTCCATAATGCAAGAGATTAGACTAAACGACTCAAGATATTTTCTGCCTCTTAAATGTTTTGATGCTATGGTTTAAAGTTGTTTTTGTTTTTTTAAATTTCTGTTCTTGTTTTTTAAAGGAGATTTTAGAACACAAACATAGATACATTTGGATACCAGGTATGTAATTTGGCATAGTTTTTCCGAAGGAAAATTTGTCACTACTATTGAAAACATAATTTTTTTGCATTCCATTGTTCCAGTGACTCTAATTCAACAAATTTATCCTCAGGAAATAACTAAGGTTGAGCAACAAGATTTATCTACCTGGATAGTCATTGCAATGTTTTTATATTAGTGGAAAATTGAAAAGAAGCTAAACTAAACTCAAATGTCTACCAAGAGAGGAATGGTAAAAATATTTTTTAATCCATACAATGGAATATCAGTCAGACACTATCATGTTGTAGGTGAATAGGTGAATATTATCATGACTTATGGTCATAATGTAATTATACTCAAAAATTTCAGATGCACAAAGTGGGATATAGAATAGTAAAAAATAAAATCTGAAGTTGACAAATCTGGGTTTGAAACCAGACATTTCTACTTGCTGATGATGTGACTGTGGACATGAACCTCCAATATATCGAGTTTATAATTAAGTTAAATGGCATTTATGAAGTACTTACCATGGTGCCTAATACATAGTAAAATCTCAATATATTAAATAGATTCATTTAGTAACTATTAAATGTATAAACGTGAGATTAAGTATAATATATTTTCTGGTAAAAATATATACATATGTAGACTCATTTCTACAGTAAGATATACTTCAGTATTAACAGTGGCTATCTCTGTTGGCACTGGGATTTGGGGTGTCTTTTAAAAAATCCTATAGTAATCATAAAGTAAAATTATGTAGTTAAAAAAAGCAGAATTGGTTTTTAATTGTCTTTTAATTAAAATATCACTAACTATGGACATAGGAAACTTCTAGATTTGGATGCTTTCTGTTTTTGTTAATTCATCAACAAGTCATCAACATTATTTGTTGACTGTTGGTGTCACCCATGCTATAAAAAGGATACACGACAGGGCATGGAGTTTGTCACCTCTAATACAAACTTAGATTTGTTTTGTAGCAACCGGAAGTCAGGTCCAGTTCACCAAAATATGCTGTTTAATATAAAGATCTGATTGGTTGCTACCCTTGCCTTGTCTTGACAGCCGATACAAAGAGAGGGAGAGAGAAAAAGGAAGGATCAGAAGCTGTATTTGTAACTTTTGATTAGTGAACTAGAGAAGGAAGCTGATTGCTGTAAGTCTATGACCTTCACATCTACTTCAGTGGCCCCTCTGGGTCAGAGATAGATGGTTTGTACGAGTTGTCTGTGTATATTACAAATGTTATAGAAATATAGAGGGGAGTATGATTTATTGGTGTTTTCAGTTTAACTTTCTTTAGAAATAGGGGCACACCATTTTAAAATCAATTATGTTCCAGAAAAATTTTCATGTAAAGGAAATTCCTTGAATTTTAAATTGTATTCTCTCTTTGAAACTCTTTACAGAAATGGAAATGCATTCCTCTGAGCCCAGGAATTGAGTTTCTGAAATCTGAATTGTTTGGGTGCCTGAAACTCTGCTGTCTAATGGATGAATGGGATCAAAACATGAAGATATGATTACCATGAATCCTTTGTACAATGTGTTCCACTTAACTATTAATACCAGACCACCCTAAAATACATCTTGGCTTAAAATAACAGCGATCATTTATTTAGCCTGAATTTAGAATTTGGACAAGGCTCACTGAGGAAAGCATACCTCTGATCCACTTCTCACATGGCTTGCCAGATACCTGACAGGCTGGGTTGGCTGTTGGCTCTGGGTTGAGCATTCGACAGGCACTGAAAGCCAGGGACCTTAGTTTCTCTCCATGTGGGGCTTTCCATGTGCATCATGCCATAGGTTCTCAAAGACTTCCTCACTGCATAGCAATTGGGTTCACTAGGAGAGCTCCAACAGAGATCAGACCCTTTCCAAATAACGAAAATCTGAACAGTTTAGCCTTACCAACCATACAAATTCATCCAGTCTTCAAATAATATCGTAAATTTTAGCCCAGATCACACCAAGCAAATTGAACCAGTGAACCAACTAATCATTTGAACGACTTAGGCAAATGGATCAATTTTTATTTCACTTATTAAGTGCATCAACAAATGGAGTTGTAGTCAATTAAATGAATTCATAATATTTTCTATATTAAAAATGTAATGATGACTTCATATAGGGAAAAATAAATTTCTCATGGTGTTTTTAAAGGCTTCTGCAATGTAAGTCTCTTCCCAGTCCTGTCTCATCACTTCCTCTAGTCTCTCATATTTATCCATCTCACCTGGGCCTTGTTTTGACATGTATTATGGCTCAATGTCGAGAAGTCTCCCTTTGCTTGAGAGCAGAAACTTTTTCAGTTTATGTCCTGGCAACTCTCAGCCCTGAGACATGCATGAAGTATGCGCTTGATATACCCTTATTGAAAAGATGAGTAATGCAACATCCCTTGGCTTTCTAACTCAATCATTCATTTTCCAAAATGGCAATATTGTTCATGAGCTACTTCACAGGGGAGCTACTTCGTTCCCTGAAACTGGAAGATGTTGGGAAGTTCCACAGTACTTTAGAACATTAATATGTGTAATATATACATTATTATGACTTCCCTGACACATAAATGGTGAATAATCCCTTTTTAATGTGTTTGTTTTGAACGTACTGGACAAATTTGCAGAAAGTAATGTACTGTTGGCTCATTTCTACTAATGGACACCTGCATGGACTGAATAAGATGTGATCTCTTCTATCTGCTGTTTTTCCAACTTTCAGAGCTGCTATTTATACATGCTTCTTGGCAGAAAGGTGACCATGACATGAAAATCAGCCTTCTTAAGGTTCTATGTCTTAACCGACAATATGGGTACCTAAACAATTCTAGGAGTGCCTCAGCCCCATAATTACTGTGATGTAAGTATAGAGTTGCATGATCTAATAGAGAACTTTCCCCAAGGCGGAACTGTCTCTTCTCTGGAAATTTTGTGTAAGAAAACTGGGAGGTTTGGGTTAACCTCTCTAGTAGCTAAAGCTGCAAGATATAAATCATAGGTGCAAAGAGCAGGTATATTGTCTGTCATGTGGAGAAAGCCACACTGCAATATGAGTGATAAAGCTGCCACACAGGTACAGATGTTAGAGACAGAAAAATTCCTTGTAGTTTCTATGCCCCTGGATACAGCTATTTAAAGGTGCAGCCATGTCTCTGCTTTTCTCATAGCTTTCTATATATCCACTCATTTCAGTAAGTTTGTATTTTTACTTAGAGTCATTCAAATTTTCTTTCCATCATTCGGGACCCAAAAACTTCTAACTAATACAACATCAAAGAAAGATTTGAGAAATGACTCTCAGAAAATGTTTAATTAAAAGTTGAAGACAAGTACTTTGGGATGCTTTAATATAAAGCTTATATTTTTCAAAGTTAAAAGCCCAACAAGCAACATAAACTGAACCTATTTTTCCAGACAATAAGAATAGGAACTTAAATGTGAAAACAGGATCCCAGTGTTTGTGATTTACCAGAATGTAGACTTCATGAATGCAGAGATTTGCATCGTTTGCCACTATGTTCCAACAACTAGAATAGAATTCTACATAGGGTAGGATATTAATATTTGCTGAATGAGTTAACATATTTCTTTGTTGCATCTCTTCCTTATTCTCAGTAGAAATACGAAAAACTCTCATTTAATGAACTTATGCTGTAAAACAGCCATTGTACTAAAATGTCAAAATTTCATTTCATTTTTTTTACCAGACATTGGGGTGGAGATGAATGGCAACTGTGGATTGAGAGGACCTGTTCTCATAGATGAAACAGTTTGCTTAAGGGCACACAGGTTCTGTATATTGAGGCCAGGGCTTAAACCCAGGATCTTCTGTCTCCAAAACATGTGTTTTTTTCCTACCATCCCACAATCATATACTAATATGCTTCTTTATAGGGCAGAAATCTTTCATGAGGTATTAAGGTAGACTGAGGTATTAAGATATATAACTTTAAGCAAAATTATATCTATTTTGCTTCATATATAATTGCAGCTTTAAATATCAAGAGTTTAATGAACAAAGAATTAGTTCTTATTTTATAGACAAGTAAGTGGAGGTCTGTGATGCTGCCTTAGTATTCATCAATGACTTCTTTGAAAGTTTCATTATCAGGATGGAAGCTCTACTCCTGCTTCTCTTGCCTTCCCATGAGGAGACTTCATAACACCTTAGTCTCTTGTAGCTGTTGCTGCTCCCCACATCCCTTTGCGTCTCCATCCTCCATCCTCCAAGCTGCAAGCACCTGCTTCTCTACACTGGCCTTTTGAGGAGTGCTAGGGGACTTACTGCTCCATTCCCAGTGACTGATGAGAATTGATGGCTATCCCACACACAACTCCACTTTTGGGATGTCTCTAAGGCATGTTGTACACTGTGCCCCAGAAGTCCTTTGTATGGTTAAGTACTCATTACCCACAAAAAGTACGACTAACTTACCCAAAAGTAAACCCTTTACTGGCTTCTTTCCCATTTCTGTCTCACTGCCGTAAACCTCCACTAGAACATTCCAAATAAATTACTTGAATTCACACCCTTATCCAAAAGGTTAAGGTATCTCTCTGGCCCATTCACTCTTGATCTCTAAAAGAGAGGGTCAAATTACCTGACTGATGAGTTTAAAAGAAGACACTGAAAATTACCTTTATATTTATCTCTTTTGAAGATATCAAGTTCATAGGACATATATGTTCAGACTGAACTCCACCAGGTGCTTAAGAACTTGCCCTTTGGGGAAGGTCTTAGTTAGTGACTGAATGAACAAGTCAGTTTACTTCAAAAATAAGGTATTAGGACATATCAAAATTTTTGTAGATCTAAAATCACGTTTCCAATCAATGTTATTTGCAATACAGTGGACATTTTAATCTTCATCAAAATTAGATTCACATGATTCATAATAACCAAAAGGTAGAAACAACACAAATGTCTCCATAAACTGACAAATGGAAACAGAAAATAAATTATAGCCATATAACGAAATATTACTTGGCCATAAAAAGGAATGAAGTACTGATACATGCTACAGCATGAATGGGCCTTGGGTATTACTGTAAGTAGCAGAAGAAGCCTGTCATGAAAGACCATATATATATATATATTTTTTTTGAGATGGAGTTTCGCTCTTGTGACCCAGGCTGGAGTGCAATGGCGCGATCTCGGCTCACCGCAACCTCCGCCTCCTGGGTTCAGGCAATTCTCCTGCCTCAGCCTCCCGAATAGCTGAAATTACAGGCACACGCCACCGTGCCCAGCTAATTTTTTTTTTTTTTTTTTTTGTATTTTTAGTAGAGACGGGGTTTCACCATGTTGACCAGGATGGTCTCGATTTCCTGACCTCATGATCCACCAGCCTTGGCCTCCCAAAGTGCTGGGACTACAGGCGTGAGCCACCGCACCCGGCCAAGACCACATATTATATGATCCTATTCACATGAAATGTCTAGGACAGAGAAATTTACAGAGACAGAAAGTAGATTAATGGTTGCTTAGGGCTGTGGCATGAGTTGGGAATGAAAAAGGTGATAACTTACGGGTGTGATATTTCCTTTTGAGGTGAGAAAAATGTTATAACATTGAAGTGATGGCTGTTAATAAAAAACACTGAAGTGTATTTTTTAAGTACATGAATTATATCTCAAAACAGTGGTAAAAGTTAGGCCCACATGGTGATGCAAAATGTTAATGTTGGGTGAAAGGTACATGAGAGCTCTGTACTGTTTGAGATTCCTCCGTAAATAGAAAATAGTCATCTCTTAAGTTTGTAAGAATCAACTGAGATATTATATATGATGCCACTGTATCTGGCAAATGCTCTCTTTCTCCCTCCTCCTTCTCTCTCTAACTAAAATAGGGACCCATATGGAGATACATCATGCAATAGCATGTATCAGTACTTCTTCCCTTTTTATGACCAAGTAATATTTTGTTATATGGCTATGTTTTCTCTTTCCATTTGTCAGTTTGTGGAGATATTTGGGTTGTTTCTACCTTTTGAATGCGAATCAAAATTTTGACATATATATCATGTCAAAATTTTGACATGAATATGAATGACACTTATTATGAAACACGTGAATCTAATTTTGACATATATATCCACATGGGTCGCTATTCTTCAATGGTTCATGATAATAGAACAGCATCATGTCTGCGTCCGGGGCATCTGAATTTTTCTTTTCCCTAAAATCTCCATTATCCCCCATGTCCTCTTGTTACTTTACAGATGTAAGATTTGGCCCGACAAGGTGCAGTTAATATCCCTATTACTATAATTTAATAGATAGAATAAGCTAGTTCAGTTTTCAATGCCAGAGATTTGGGCAAAAACAAAACAAAACAGGGTGACATCGATAATTGATGCCAATGTGGCCCTCCTCAGCAATTGTTTGTTCCTGTTTCTTTTGCACCCCATCATAGCTATTTTTATTTATTTGTGTTTTAGGAAAATGGCAGCATTCCGCCAGACCCACATGTCAGCCTCAAGTTGCTGATGCAGGCTTTCCTCTCCTCCTTCTGTAGCACTTGTGAAAGCCAGCATAATATTTCTGTTAGTTGGTCTGGAGTCAGTTCTGTTTCTAATTACGGGGTTTATTTTCTTCTTTTGTTTTAAAGTTTTCCCCACCCACTGGGGATGTTTCAGGGATTTGACAGAGAAGCTTTCCCTGCGGTCCTGATTTCATTGTAAGCAGCCAAGGGTGTGGAGGAAATGCCCTTGCTGGAGTGGAGGCGGGGGTTTCTAAACTTAGTCCTTTTTCTAAACTTAAACAAGACTAAGGAAACCACAGACAAGCCATCTGATCCCTGCAGGCTTCAGTGTTTTCTTCCGTAAAATGAGAGAACTGGCTTGAATGTCTCTAAAGTTTCACTCAGGCCTGACATTCTCTCAGAACGTAAGCATTTTCCTGAAGTTTACTGACAAGCAGTTGCCAAACACCAGAAGAGTGCTGATATGTTGTTAGCTAATATTATCTCTCATCTGTTTACTGCATTTTGCTGGGAGATCATCAGTGGGAGCAGCTCAGTGTTCTGATGTCTGCTCTCAGGAAAGCTTTAGAGAACACAGGAAGAGGGAGTGATACAGAGGGTATATTCCTCCAACATGGGCACGGATGCTGTTGCTCTGTTACGACGCTCATGCGGATGCAGAGAAAAGCAACCGAAGGCTGGTCTCAGGGGCTGAAAAATGAGTATTACATAAGTGCAATTTCACTTTCTGCGTTAATCTTTGCTGAGGTAATTGCCTCCATTCTATTTTCAGTGTGTTGTTGGCAGTGCTGCATGGCCTACTGACAGTTGCTCAATAAAAATAGAGATCATACCCTAGAGAAAAAGCACAATATTTACTCGCGGCCAATGCCCTGCTTCTAGGAGCCACGGTACTCAGTTCCTCAAGAGTTAAACAGAGAGAGGTATTTTCTGGAGTTTTAACAGGAATCAAGGTTGAGTTGCATTGACAGGTTGTTGGGTATACCTGGCACACAACTTTGTATTCAAGGAGCCATCAGCAATTTCAGCAAACAGAGATCTTTCCAAAATGAGAACACCTGAAAGTTATATTCTTCTCTTCGCACACCACAAATTCACCCTTAGGTCACCCTTACCCTCCATGTGCACCAGCAAATACAACCAAACGTACCTCCTAAATAACTAATGGTCCACAGCACACCATCTCCCTACCCTCTTCCCAGCTGCTGTCTTGATTCAGAACATTATTATTTCTCATCTAAGTACTTCAGTATTCTCCTAAAAGGTCTCACCATCCCCAGCTCTCCCCTCAACTCCCTTCCATTCTCTGCATTGCAGTTGGAGTGATCCTTCTAGTCTGCTGATGTGACTGCTACATGCCTTGCTCAACATTCTTCAATGGTTCATGATAACATTTTAACTTCCTGACAAAACCCACGAGTCTCATTATAATCTTCTGTCTGCCTCTTTCACTAGGGCTCTTCTTTCTTCTGTGATACAGCTGAGCTTAGATGCTCACAGTTCTCTAAAATTCACCACATTCTTGTGACTCTCACTGAAATACAGCCTGGAATCTCCAATTCATTCAGCCAGCCTCTCCCCATCTTTTATGTGTCTCTCACTAATACCATCTTGAGCTCCCTTTTCTGATTCTCCAGGCAGACATAAGGACTATTTCTTTCTGATTCTAAATGCTCCATCTACATTATTCCAACATGGGAACAATCAAACTAGCATTGCCATGGTGAACTCAAGTGTGATCATCTAAAGGCTGAGACCATGTATTAGGTCTTCATTTCCTTAGCATCAAGCCAGATGTAAGGTGCTCAAAACATACCTAAGAAAGAGAATGGAAAGAACATTTATTAAGAACCTAAAATATGTCATATGCATGCTTGTAATTTTTACTAAAGCTATGATATTTGGAAGGTAGAGAGCAGAGAGGGAAACAGTACATAGTCTATGAGCTATATCTAGCAGAATGATAAAAGTAATGGGATGAGGGGAAGATAATAATAAAAATCATGTATTTTGAAAAGTCAGTAAGCCAGAAAATCTTCTGATCTTGGGTAAAAATTAATAAACCATGAAAGGGAAGGCAAACTAATTGTAAGATTAAGTAAATAAGAACTTTGACTCCAAATGACTTTCACCCTCACAGGGAGTAAAAAGGCTCTGGAATCCTCAGTATTAAAGCCTCGTGCCATATTGATGGAGGACTCTGATGAGCAAGCATTTAGCATGTGGAATGGATTGGAAAGTGTAAATATTTCAAGTAAGGGGAAGTTCAGTAATCACTTTTCATAACCTGCAGAGTTATTAAAAGGAATTTTTAAGTATACATCTGTCTACCCATAGAAGTTAATCATAGATTACAGCAGAATTATTCTGTTATTCTCTTAAACATCAAAGACATTGACTTTTAGTGGGGAGTATTGAGAGGGGAGGCTAGATAAGTAGCAGAGAGGAAATTATAATGAGACTTGAAGACTGTAATACGGAGTTAACATTTTAACATAAAGGCTATGGGAGCTGTAATATAATTTTGAGCAAATTGTGTCACAGACACATTTTCCAGCTAGAAGTCTCTTACATTTATATTCAACATAGTGGGAATGTGTAAAGGGGATGGGAATAGTGAGACCATTTAAGACTCTATTACAGTACTTGCATTAGTCCATTTTCATACTGCTGATAAAGACATACCTGAGACCAAGAAGAAAGAGAGGTTTCATTAGACTTAGAGTTTCACATGGCTGGGGAGGCCTCAGAGTCATGGCTGGAGGCAAAAGGCACTTCTTACATGGTGGCAGCAAGAGAGAATGAAGAAAAAGCAAAAGCAGAAAACCATCAGATCTGGTGACACTTATTCACTCTCATGAGAATAGCCTGGGAAAGACTTGCCCCCATGATTCAATTACCTCCTGCTGGGTCCCTCCCACAACATGTGGGAATTCTGGGATGTATGATTCAAGTTAAGATTTGGGTGGGGACACAGCCAAACCATAACGGTACTCCAGGTAAGAGAAGTTGCTGTTCTGAATCAACAAAACAAGAGGGTATGGGGAGGCATAGACCAATAAGACAGAAAGGTTCTGAGGTAAATTAAGTCATATGGCCTTATCTAAGTGACCCATTCTATAATGAAGTCTAGTCATCCCTTCCATGTACTAACTTACTGAGGCACTTCTAGCCCTTCAGGATTCCCCTAACAGAACCCCAGACCCACTGTGGCAGACATAGTTGGTTGTTCATCCAATGACCATCATCTTCTCCACCATTCTTCCAGTTGAGCCCATTTCTCATTACAGAGGCTAAAAATCTACTTTCTTAGATGCCCTTGCGGTGAAGAATGGGAAGCAGACATGATTCCAGTCGAAGGAACTTATGAAGAAGCTTGCTGGAGATTTGTAGCAAAGGCCTTTCTCCTAATAAAAAGATCACAAGAGAAATGATATTCTTCTTCGCCTACTAATCATGAGCTTTTCCATGTCTATATGCAGTGGTTAGACTCAAAGCATCCATCTTGAGACCTTAAGGGAAAAGCCAGTATGAGTGAGCAGAACAATGGAAAGAGCCTGTGCCCTTACTGAGGTAACCACATACATCCAAACTTTTGTTACGTAAGATAATACAAAATCTTATTTTAAAAGTTCTTACTACTCACAGAGTGAGGTCAGTGGACCAAATGTATCAATGTCACCTGGAACTTGTTAAAACTGCAGAAGCCTGGGCAGTATTCCAAAAATTCTAAATTATAGCATGCATTTTAACAAGATTCCCAAAATAAGTTTAAGCCACTTTTAATTGGATATTGTGTTGTTTGCAGTTGGAGGCATCCTAATTAATATACACACTATACACACAGTTCCTTTTGTAACTAGAATTGATTGTATTTTTTGTTATTCTACAATATTTGAGCACCTCCTGTATCAAAAACACATTTTATTTTGTCATGTATATGTAGTATGGTTAAAACTATCTATGATTATGTGACCCATGAAATTTACACATTCCTTAAATGTAGGCTGTATATCCTATTCCTTTTGTATTTCTCTTGCTGCCTAGCATTAAGCTCTGTGAAAATTAGTCTTTGAAATATTTGTTGTATGAAAGAATAAAGAGTAATCATTTCTTTGAAATTCCTCTAGCCAATGAGAATCTTAGAACTTCCAATAATTAGATACAATGGATTCTAAGGTATGCTGATGATCTGCCTTAGGCTGTGAACATACTTCATTTCCTTATGTGATCACTTTTCCAGATAGACCCCTGTTCCACAGAGCTCTTCAGAGTCAAGATCCTTAATTAATCTTGGATCTTTGTTGTGGTGGGCCACGTGACTGCCATTTTCCTGAAGTTTGATTGTCTCGTTGTCGCTGGAATAATGAACATCATCTCAAGATTATCCATGTCAAAATCACCAATTCCAGCCCTACTGGTACTACTATAAACACATTGATTCTTAATTTAAAGTAATCAATAGCACAAATCAATCCACCATTTAGCATCAAAAATTGACCACTGAATAAGGTAACGAAGGAAATCCCTGGCCTAGAACTCAGGAAAAGCCTAACAGGGGCATACACATTCCACCCAGATGACTCTGCTTCCCTTAAATGTCAATGGAAGTGGCCAAGCTTAGAGAAACTGGAATGTAAAGCTAAATATAGAAAATCGATTTATCCTTTCTATTTAATAAAAAAGCATCTGTAGATTTCATAAAGTAGAAACCCTGCGTATGGGTCTTCCAAATAAAGAACAGACACACACACAAAGAGAGAGACAGAGACAGGGAGACAGAGAGAGAGAGGGAGGGAGAGAATAGCTCTTAGCCATCTTACAACACATGCACACCTATGTAGCCATGTTGTTGGACTTTCTGCTTTATCCATTATTTGTAAATATACCTTTATAACCCATCCCACAAATCTGTGTGCTTGCCTGCTTCCTCAATATCTGGCAAAGCAACAGACATTGTAGCTGTGGTGAGCAAAGCTCAAGACCTAAGAAGAAGAGTTCTAAGCTATAGTTCCAGCTCCACTCTGATGACAGGTTAGAGGTGGACCTATATCAGCCTCAGTAATATTTATATAAGTATGTGATGTACACCCTTCAATTCCAAGTTTGGAGTGGATGAGAAAAATCATAAAATTACTTAGAGAAAGTAGTTTCAAAAAATTCTTAGGAGTTTTGTGAAATAATTTAGAAGAGGTTGTTACTAAATCTTTCTGTCTGTTTTGACAGTTTAGTCTGTTTATGGACAGCTATCACTGGGCAAAGGAACAAATGCCATATAGCAAAATAATTCTCAACAGCCCCTGTAATAATTCAATATTTTCAACCAAAATATTGCACCAAATTGCTTGATCAACTTTATTGCACCAAATTGCTTGATAAAGCCCACAAAAAAACCACACATGGACAGCTGTGGCTATGTCTTCAATCGTCCTTTGAAAATAGCAAATTACAGTAGCTATTGAAGGATCTGAGGATGCCCAATAGCAAATTGTATCTCTTCAGATTATGGTTTAAATTGAGAAAATCAATCACCTAATTGGTAAGGGCAATATTTTTTTTTAACAGAAGGAAGTAATTTTGTGTTTATATTAATAGGGTAGTTTTGAGGCACTATTCATTTGAAATTCACTGAAAGTTAATTCCTCAGAACAAAGAACTTGGTTAACCAATTTATAGCATTTCCAACTTGGATTAACAGATGTCTTACTCATATTTATGATAAATACACAGGAAGCAAGGGAGCCCCAAGAGGTGCAGCAGCTTGGCCAAGTACATTAGAGGCAGAACCAGGGCCACAGATTCAGTCACTTTTGCTTACAGCACTGATTCTCAACTAGTGGCAATTTTGTCCCCCAGGAACATTGGGCAATGTCTGCAGATATTTTTCATTGTCACAACAAGCAGGAAGGTACTAATTGTATCTAGCAAGTGGAGGTTGGGGATGCTGCTAACCATCCTAATACACACAGAATAGCTCTGCAACAAAGTGGTGTCAAGGCTGAGAAACCCAGGGACAGAGTCACTTTCAAATGTAAAAGCATGCACAAGCACATACATCCACACACACACATGCAAATAAATGCAAAGATGACAAGAAGAGGATAAAATAGCTACCTACATTATTTCTAACACTTGTTTATAAGCAAAATCAAGAATACTAGTAACAACAGCAAGCCTTAGTGTTTTCTATGACTCTTCTCTTTCACTCACACTTGACTTCCAATGTCAGCATTATCCTGTCATCTCTACCTTCAGACTAGATCCTCAAAACAGCTGCTTTTCACTACTTTCACTGATGACTTCTAGTTCTGGTCATCATTATCTTTAGCATGAATCAATGCGTTAGCATCCTAAGTGGTTTATCTTCTTCAGCACTCTATCTATTCAGCCAGTTTTCAACTCAGCAGCCAAAATAACTCCACAAATTAAAACCTGATCATTTCCTTGTTTAAACCTTAGTCCTCCACTCAGACTAACAATGTATCCCAGTGTGTTATTGCAAGTATACGGGGCATAGTTTTGGCTGTCACAGTAAGCATGGTGCTACTGGCATTTAGTACCCGGGAACAAAGAAAGCTAATTTTCCTGCAGTGGGAGGGGTTGCAAAGAACTGACTTGTACAAGCTTTCTGTCACCTCTGGTAGGATGCAATAGTTCATTGCCTACCCTACTGTTCGTCTTGCTCTTTGTGCTTCAGCTATTGACCTTCTCCCATGATCCATGAGCCTGCCAATTACGTTTTAGTCTCAGGAATTTGACATTAGTTGATCCCTTCCTGAAAAGCTCTTCCCCAATTATCCACATATCTTACTCCCTCTCTTCATTCAGATATCTCACTTAAATTGTCATCTCATTAGAGAAACATTAAGTCACAATCTTAACTAAATTATTACCCCCTTCATTAAAGTGGGGGGTTAGTCTGCTGAATGTTTCTTCATTTTATTTATCAAGAACTAACATTATTTTGTTAGTGTATTCTATTTATTATCTGGTTCCCTATGAGAAAGTGAGTTCCAACAGGGCAGAGGCTTTGATGTTTACTCATCTTTGTCTCTTCAGTGCCTAAAGCAGTGCCTGGACAGAAAAGTTATTAGAATAATGGCAAGGAGTGAACAAATGAATATATGCTTTCACTTAGACAAAAAAAAAAATCCCACTAGAAATGTGTGTGTGGTCAGAGTAGAAAGAAAAATCATAAATTTCCTCTTAACCTGATGGTGGTACGTTTTAAAAACCTAACATTACAAAAAAAAAAAAAGAAAAAAGAAAAAAGAAAAGAAAAAGGAAAAATATCCCACACTTATCAAATATTGCTTGCAAAATTATACTTTAGAAACAGTAAGACTTGTTCTGTTAATTATTTGGTGATCATATCTTTGTGGAATGAGTATTACAACTAGGTAAGGATATTTTTATAATACTTCAGGTATCATGGATGAAAAGGGGAACATTAAATTTGATCTATTCACATAAGATATAATTAATAACCATATTAAGGGATACAAAATTTTATGGACTATTTTGTGCTGACAATATTAAATGTGTAAACTTAGTAGGAATGGTGAAGTAAGGAAAATTCCTCTTCATTAACTTTGATGGGAGCTGGGAGTCTGGCAAAACTGCAGCTGCCTCGGGGTCTGGATTCAGGCCAAGGAGACAAACTTCTCTCAGAGAAAAGTTTGAGTTTGGAGAGACAGGTTCCCAGCAGTCCTCTGATTAGCAAGCAGAATATGCTGTCATCTCTAACCAAACTTTTCTGAGCTCTGATCGTCCCCATACATCTCCTTCAACCTCCTGGCTAAAAAACCACAGAGATGTAGCAGAGCAAGGAGAATGTTGTTACGGAAAAAGGCACCTGTAATATTCATTACTTGGATACATGGACCCCATGCGTTTTGAGTCAAGTTCCATAATATGGGAGCCTGCAGTGGGTATTTTGGTGAAAGTGTTTTATTAGAGGCTACTGTCCAGAGCAGGGGAGTATAGAAAGCAGATTAGGGCTGGGGGAGAATCTAAACAAGGATGTAGTCTTTTTTTTTTTTTTTTTTTTTTTGAGACGGAGTTTCGCTCTTGTTACCCAGGCTGGAGTGCAATGGCGCGATCTTGGCTCACCGCAACCTCTGCTTCCTGGGTTCAGGCGATTCTCCTGCCTCAGCCTCCTGAGTAGCTGGGATTACAGGCACGCCCCACCATGCCCAGCTAATTTTTTGTATTTTTAGTAGAGACAGGGTTTCACCATGTTGACCAGGATGGTCTCGATCTCTTGACCTTGTGATCCGCCCGCCTCGGCCTCCCAAAGTGCTGGGATTACAGGCGTGAGCCACCGCGCCCGGCAGGATGTAGTCTTAACAGGAATCTAGCTTTAGCCTGGTCTTATGCAGAGCTTTGGAATATGAAGTATACTGCAGAATTGGTCCTCCTAAAAGCAAGGAAACCAGCCTTTCATATCCCTTTGTCAGTCCTTTGCCTTTGGCCACTTAATAGGATGAGTTGTTACCTCTCTGGTGAAGAGCTCCCATTCCATGGAGGACAATTCTCTAAGAAGAAAGTTGCTATAAGACCTTAGTAACCAACACTCATGACAGCTGTGGGAGAAGAAGTGCCTCTATACTTTGAAGGGCACTTGGATGAGGGAGCAACAGCATTTGCCTCTCTGCCAGAATCTCAAAGAGACATGAATCACAAATACAATTAGTTAGAAAAAAATACCCCAAAGTACTCTAAGTATCACTGCTTGTCACAGCATTATTCACAGTGGCCTTGAGAAGCATGTCCGGCATTCTGAGCTTTTTCGGAGGGAATTCTGCTAATATAGGGCAATGTCCACTTGGTATTTGTAATAAATAACATCTTCTTCTCTCCTTGAAAGACTCTCCAAGCCTTTTATAAAGAGCCATACTAACAAGTCTCAGATAACAATAGACAAAGCTAAGAAAAGATGTTAAACATCAAACTTAAAAAAAAGAGTCAATTTACCAATAACTTCGAATAATGATCAACTGAAACCATTTCAGTAAGTCCTTTAGAAATCTTATTTGCATGGTTTTTTGTTGTTGTTGTTTGTTTTTACCCATTTTCTTTTTAAAATAATTATCTAATGAAGCTCAAGGTTTCCTGGCCTTAGCACTATGCACGTTTTGGGCCAGATAATTTGGAGCTGTCCCGTGCATTGTAGGGTATGGATACAGTTTGGCTGTGTCTCCACCCAAATCTCACCTTGAATTGTATTAATCTCCATGTGTTGTGGGAGGGACCCAGTGGGAGGTAATTGAATCATAGGGTGGGTTTTTCCATGCTGTTCTCATGAGAGTGAATAAGTCTCATGAAATCTGATGGTTTTATAAAGGGGATTTCCCCTGCACATGCTCTCTTGCCTGCTGCCATGTAAGACGTGCTTTTGCTTCACTTCTCCTTTGCCTTCTGCCATGATTGTGAGGCTTCCCCAGCCATGTGAAACTGTCAGTCCATAGAATCTCTTTTCCTATAAATTACCCAGTCTCAGGTATGTCTTTATTAGCAGTGTGAGAAAAGACTAATACAGATATTTAGAAGTAACCTGGTCTCTACCTACTAGATATGCCTGATGATGACATGCCTGCTCTACGTTTTCAGCCTCACAGTGTCAAATGTCCCCTGGAAGGTAAAATAATTCCTAGCTGAGTACCACTGATAAAGCCAAGAAAACCTAGGACAATCTTTGGAATCATGGCAGGGCTAGCCACTATGTGTTTTGGGCAAGATAAAAAGTAATTCTCTAAGCCTTGGTTTTCTCATTTGTGAAATGAGGGTAATACCTATTGTACAGGCTTATTCTAAGGATTTAAGTAGATAATATTATATAGCATAGCACTTGAAATTGACTTAGTCAGTGTTAGTTTCTTCTCTTCCTTTCCTTCTGGACCAAAATATTTTCAAAAGTAGTTTACACTCTTACGGATAGAATACTAGATATAAAAGACAATTTTTATACAAATATGGTTTTACTTCAAAGATCCAATGTTGATAAGGGGAAAAAAACTAATTTATCCCAACTGTCCCTTTTCAGTTCTTTGAAGAAAGTATATTGGAAATTTCAATAGACATTTTAAACAACTAACATTTTCTCAATGCTTGGATGTGTGCCAGATTCTGTTTTAAGTACTTTATATTGATTATCTCTTGAGTAAATACAACTATCCCCAATTTATAGATGAAAAACAGAAGGCAGAAAGAGTTTAAGTTTTTTTTTACCCAAGGTAACAGAAAATGATGAGTGACATGGTTCAGCTGTGTCCCCACCCAAATCTCATCTGAATTGTATATCCCATGATTTCCATACTGTGGGAGGGACCCAGTGGGAGATAACTGAATCATGGGGGTGGTTTCTCCCATCCTGTTCTTGTAATGAATGTCTCAAGAGCTGATGGCTTTATAAAGGGAAACTTCTTTTGCTTGGCTTTCAGTTCTCTTGTCTGCAGCCATGTAAGATGTGCCTCTCACCTTCTGCTATGATTATGAAGCCTCTGCAGCCCTGAAGAACTTTAAGTCCATTATGCCTATTTATCTTCCTTGTCTCAAGTATGTCTTTTTCATCAGTGTGAAAACAGACTATTACAGTAAATTGGTATGAGTAGAGTAGTGTACTGCTGAAAAGATATCCAAAAATGTAGAAGTGACTTTCAAACTGGTTAACAGGCAGAGGTTGGAACAGTTTGGAGGACTCAGAAGAAGACAGGAAAATGTGGAAAATTTGGAACTTCCTTGAGACTTAATGAATAGCTTTGACAAAAATGCTGATAATGATATAAACAATGAAATCCAGGCTGGGATGGTTTCAGATGGAGATGAGGAACTTGTTGAGAACTGGAGCAAATCTGACTCTTGGTATGTTTTAGCAAAGGGACTGGTGGTATTTTGCCCCTGCCCTAGAGATTTGTAGAACCTTGAAGTGGAGGAAGATGATTTAGGGTATCTGTTGGAAGAAATTTCTAAGCAGCAAAGCATTCGAGAGCTGACTTGAGTAGTGGTATAGGCATTCAGTTTTAAAAGGAAAATGGAGCATAACAGAAAATCTGCAGTCCGATGATGCCATAGAGAAGAAATCTCATTTTCTGAGGAAAAATTCAGGCTGGCTGCAGAAATTTGCATAAGTAACAAGGAGCCAAATATTAATTGCCAAAACGGTGAGAAAAATGTCTTCAGGGCAAGTCAAAGACCTTTACACCAGTGCCTCTTATCACAAGCTCAGAAATCTAGGAGGAAAAAATGGTTTCATGGACTAATTCCAGAGCCCCTTGCCGTGTGCAGCTTAGGAAATTAGTGCTCTGTATCCCAGCCATGTTAGCCATGGCTAAAATAGGCCAATATTTCGCCCAAGTTATGGCTTCAGAGGGTGCAATCCCTAAGCCTTGACAGCTTCTATGTGGTGTTGAGCCTGCCAGTTCACAGAAGTCAAGAAGTTAGGTTTGGGAACCTGCCCCTAGATTTCAGACAATGTCTGGAAATGCATGGATGTCCAGGCAGATGTTTGCTGCAGGGGCAAATCCTCCATGGAGAATCTCTGCTAGGGTAGTGCAGAAGGAAAACATAGGGTGGAAGCCCCCACACAGAGCAGACTCCCCACAGACGCACTGCCTAGTTGATCTGTGAGAAGAGGGCTGCTGTTCTCCAGATCCCAGAATGGTAGATCCACCAACAGCTTGCACTGTGTACCTGGAAAAGCCACAGATGCTCAATGTCAGCCATGAAAGCAGCCAGGAGGAGGGCATACCCTGCAAAGCCACAGGGGTGGAGCTGCCTAAGACCATGGGAACCCACCTCTTGCATCAGTGTGACCTGGATGTGAGACATGGAGTCAAAGGAGATCCTGTTGGAGCTTTAAGATTTGACTGTCCTGCTGAAATCTGAACTTGCATGGGGCTTTCAGTCCCTTCATTTTGGCCAATTTCTCTCATTTGGAATAGGTGTATTTACCCAATGCCTGTATCCCCATTGTATCTAGGAAGTAACTAAGTTGCTTTTGATTTTGTAGGCTTATACGTGGAAGGTTCTTTCCTTGTCTCAGATGAGACTTTGGACTGTGAAACTTTGAGTTAATGCTGAAATGAGTTAAGACTTTGGGGGACTGTTGGGAGAACATTATTGGTTTTGAAATATGAGGACATGAGATTTGGGAAGGGCCAGGGGCAGAATGATATGGGTTGGCTGTGTCCCCACCCAAAATCTCATCTTGAATTGTAGCTGCCATAATTTCCGCATGTTGCGGGAATGATCCAGTGGGAGATAACTGCATCATGAAGGCAGTTTCCTTCATACTTTTCTTCTCATGGTGAATGTCTTCTGAGATCTGATGGTTTTATAAGGGGAAACCCCTTTTGCTTTGTTCTCAATTCTCTCTTGTCTGATGCCATGTAAAACATAAATTTTACCTTCCACCAGGATTGTGAGGTCTCCTCAGCCATGTGTAACTGTGAGTCCATTAAACCTCTTTAAAATATATATATATATATATATATATATATATATATATATATATATATCTCCAGTCTCCAGTTTGTCTTTATCAGTAGCATGAAAACAGACTACTAATACGGTGGAGTTAGAATTTATACTGAGGTAGTCTATTGGAAAGTGGAAAAGCTATGACAAAACATAAAAAGACAATCGGTGGTTTGGGAATAGAAATACACCAAGAGAAGTAGCTACAATGAGCTGGTGACATTTAATTGGTCAGCCTCTAACATCCAGACCAGGAGACACAATTATTCCTTGCATTGAATTACGACCTAAGAGGCCCTAAATATGGAAGAATTAAAGTTGCCTCTCTCTGCCCTCACCTGCCATATGCAGTTTAAATTAAAACAATAAAAAATAATGAAATAATTTTTTGAAACTCCAATAAAGTTTAATTTTTTTCCAGGATGAATACATTGATGCTTTTTGACACATTGAATATTGGATTTTAAAACTATTTTATCAGCCAGGCATGGAGGCTCATGCCTGTAGTCCCTGCACTTTGGCAGTCTGAGGTGGGTAGATCACAAGGTCAGGAGTTCAAGACCAGCCTGGCCAACATGGTGAAACCCCATCTCTACTAAAAATACAAAAATTAAAAAAAAAAAAAGCCAGGCTTGGTGGTGGATGCTTGTAGTCCCAGCTACCTGGGAGGCAGGAGCAGGAGAATTGCTTCAACCAGGGAGGCGGAGGTTGGGGAGGTTACAGTGAGCTTAGATTGCACTCCTGCACTCTAGCCTGGGAGACAGAGCAAGACTCCATCTCAAAAAAAACAAAAAATGTTTTACATGTTTATTGAATATTCAGTACTAATAGCTCAGAGTTTCTTTATCCTCCAGCAACGCATGCAAACTTACTGCTATTGAATCTGTGATCCTGACCTTGACTGTGGAAAGAAGAGTTCATGACTTTGGATTGGTAAACTTGGTTTATTCATCTAACCTTGGTTGGACAGCCTCATTTAGATCTTTCATGTTAGTTTTGATCTAGGGCAGACAACAGTAGACTTTTCCTGTAAAGGGCCAGAGAGTAAATACCTTAGGCTTTGTGGATCATGAAGTCTCTGTTGCAGCCACTCAATTCTGCCACTGTAGTTCAAAAGCAGTTATAGACCGTATATGACTAAATTGATAGCTGTGTTCAATAATATTTTATTTATGAAAACAAGCAAAAGGCCAGATTTGGCCTGTGAGCCACAGTATGCCAACTTCTGATTTGGGGAAGACCAATGTTTATGTCTTCCCAAAAATTTATAACTTGAAATCCTTCTGTGTATATTTCGTTAACCATCAATTCTTCATCCTTTCCATTCAGCACTTTGCCTACAATTATATTATATTGCTGCCAAGTAGGTGATGATTCATTTTTGGCCTTATGATCCAGAAGGCCTGGCTTCCCCAGAAGTGGTTACCCCATCATTATGCTAAATAAACAACTCTTTATAAAAATGGAAAAATACAATAAATGTTCCAGATAGATTTACAAATCACACCATTAATAAAGATAAGTCATAATTAAATAAAGTATTTCTGGATAATAGTGCTTAGAGAAAATGCTTGAGATCATGCAATTATTAAATGACAGATGCAAGAGTAGAACAGAGCTCCTGAGCCTCAGTCTATTAGGCTTTACTGTGCCCTTTTACCTCTTTGCTCCAATCCTGCTTACCCTGTGCTTTGAATAAAACACTTCTCATGTACTCTGTGTCTCTGAATTTCATGTTAAAGGGCTCTGATATCTATGCTGTTTTAGGTGAAGCTTCTCTTCACCTGGTTGTGGCTAACAAGAGGAACCAATGATTGAATGACAAAGTCCAGTGGCTATTTCTTAACTCTCCCTCTCCTGGATCAACATACGTCATTTGACCTTTTCTTTTCACCACTATCTTTTCCTTGTAGAAATTTCCTTCCCTTATGATTTCCCAGTATTGTTTTTCAAGGTTCCTCTTCCTCTCACAGTAGTTCATTTTTAGTTTCTTTTACTGGCTCTTTGTCCGTGTAAATTCTGGTGTTACCCAGGGTCTTGTCCTCACCCTTTTTATTTTTTCATAATTCTCTCAGAGATCTCTTATCCATTCCCATGGCCTTGACTACCATTGACCTGCTCAATCTTGTAAAATCTGTATCTTGTCACTTTTCTGAGCTTCATATTTGTATTTTCAACTAAACTAGTCAATTCTGCTACAATGTGACTTATGCATTCCAACAATATGCAAAATCATGCAACAAAAACAACAGGACTTGTATAAAATCAGAGTTAGAAGAACAACAGTCTGTCAGTAACTGTAGTGAACTGAATATTTATGTCTTCCCCAAAATTTATATCTTGAAATCCTAACCCCTAAGGTGGTGGTATTCTGAGGTGACACCTTTGAGAAGTGATTAAATCATGAGGCTAGAGCCCTCTCTGCACCCCAGGGAGGTCCCTTGCCCCTTTCACCATGTGAGGTTACAAATAAGAAGATGATTATCTATGAGGAAGTAAATCCTCACCTGAGTCTGAATCTGCTGATGGCTTGATCTTGAACTTACTAGCCTCCAGAACTATGAGAAATAAGTTTCTTTTGTTTACAAGCCACTGGATTTATGGTATTTTGTTATAGTAGCCTGAATACGCTTAAGACAATAACACAGAGAAGAAGACAGAAACCTAAGAAAAGCAATATTACAATTTTACACATATTAAATGATTAATAAATGCACAAATACTACAACAAATATGACACTTTATCTTAAAGAAGACTTGAAGTTTGCTTGTAGAAATGTGATTTGAAATCGTTGTACTTTGTGTTATTGTGAAGTGGTAGAAACAGGGCTATGTAAAATTGGTTGGAAAGTTTTGAAGACAGATGTAGATGAGTGTGGCTCATAACACATCCTGCAAACTGGGATAGTAGGTAGATATTTGAGGTATGCATGTGTGTGAGTTTTGGTATTCCTTTGTGGTTTGGTTCACCTGGATGCAGTTTTCTGCATTCACCTAGTGTTTTTTTTTGTGGGTGAAATCACACATAAGCAAATGCAAAATTCTTGTTATGCTCAAACTATCTCCTAATATATTAATATCATTGGAACAAATTCAAGGTTTTACAAGTGTTATACCAGAACTGATGCCTCCCAGGCATCTCAGTCTCAACACATCAAATCATGATATGCCCAACTATTTTTCCTTGCTAAGTTTTTTCTTTCTCCACAAAATCTGTTGATGCCACCGACAAATAGCCAACAGCCTTAAACAGAAACCTTGACATGGTCTTCAACTACTTCTCCGTCACTCATTACATCCAATTAGTCATCAACTGCTGTCAATTCCACCTCCTATATGTGTCTCCAGGTCATCTTCTCTTCTCCATTGTGGGAAATGTACTGATTCAAACTTACCATTTCTTGCCAGAGCTCTTGCAAGAGTCTCCTACTTGGTTTTACTGGCTCAATTCTTATCCCCCAGCACCTGATATTTTAAACAGCTGTCGTGATGACCTTTCTCACAGCAAGTTTTCTAAGAGTAAAGACACTGAGGTTAAGTCCCTGCCCTACCCTACTATCTGTATGATTTTAGATCATTTACTTAACCTCGTTACCCCTCAGCTTCCTCATCGAGAAAAAGGAAATAATAATAAATGTCATGTTACAGGTTTGCTGTGAGTATGAAATGTATAAAGAGCTTAGCACAGTGTTAAAAAAGTTTTCTCTGAAGAAGAGATACTTGTGTTGAGACTTAAATGGCAAGAATAAGTTAGCCACCCAAAGAAAAGGGGAAGAACTTCAGGTAAAGGAGCATCATGGGTCTTGCAAGAGTCTCCTACTTGTTTTTTCTGGCTGAATTCTTATCTCAGTCTCAACACATCAAATCATGATATGCCCAACTATTTTCTCTGCAAAGTTTTTCTTTCTTATCACATATGTGATAGATAAATAACAGTTATAATCAATGTCATTATTATGATTACGATTATCATTGTCATCATCATATCATTGTGACCAAGAGGATATCATTATTGCAGGAAAACTAGAATTCAGTTCTTCAAGTTGAAAAACCAGAAGTTTTACCCTTTACTTCGTTTATTTTAATTCAATATATGTGTCACATATTGAATGCCTACTGCATCCAAAGTCATGTAAAAGGAGACACTCCCTTGAATCTAACTGCCAAGACTGACAAAAATTATGTATTCATATTTCTGTCTTAAAGCAGATTGTCATGATGATGGTAAATAAAGTACAAATGGAGTATTGGAAAGGAGATAAATTCTAATGAAGGATTTTGGAGGCCTTCAGGAAGAAAATAATATTTCAATGGTCATGAGGATGGGATGGTCTTGAGAGCCAGCAATGAATAATAAGCTGTATTTTAGAAACATGATGTGGTTTGTATGTGGCTGGAAGAAGGAGAGTTTAAAAAATGGTGGCTATGTATATTGTGGCTGGAGTGTAGTATGCAGGAAGAAAGGAGTTGGAATGTAACATGGGTTACTGATGAATTGGGTCAAGGTGAGAGTTCAGTAGGTCTTGTTCATTCTACTTTGAAGTGAAGTCTGAATCTACTCATTTATCTTCATTGCCACCATTATGGCCCTAACCCAGGACATGGCCTTCACTCACATGGAATACTGCAAAGCTTTCCTATCCAAATCCCTTTTTCTGGCCTGCAGAGCTTTGCACTGTCTTGACTTTGCTATAATACACCTGCATTAACCACACCCCTTATCCCAGTCATGATGATTTTCTTACGACCCTTGAAGAAGACACATTGTTACCAACTTCAGACTTTAACCCTTGCTGCTTCTCTACCTGAAGTTCTTCCCCTTTTCTTTGGATGACTAACTTATTCTCACTATTTAAGTGTCAGCACAAGTATCTCTTCTTCAGAAAAACTTTCTTAACAATCCTATTCAAAATAGACCACCTTCATCACTCTCTATAGCACCACCATAGATTAAATATTGTTTATTTATCACCTATCAAGTCCACCAGGACACAACCCCAACTGTTCTGGCTCAACATTGCATCTGTAGTGCACAAAACAATGCCTGTGCTTACTAAGCACTGAGAAGTTCTGGTTCTATGGACACATGACTGTAGGTAGATCCAGGCTATACAGTTGGATAGGAAAGGCCCTGAATGACAGACTGAAGAATTTGGGTTTTCCTCTATGATCGTAGAGGTTTGGTGAGTAAATGTGTTTTTTCCTCCTTCTCAGCTTCTTCTCCACCTACCTAAGTTCCCACTCATTCATCATGGCTCAGCTCAGGCCCCACCTTATAATAATGGTTATCCTTGATCACATCTGGAAATGATTTTTTCTCTTCTTTGCATCCTGGGCTTTAAAAAATCTATTATTTATGTTGTTTTTGGTACTAATCATATGCCGCAAAAAATTACTTGGTATTTTTCCATCTGCCCAAATTTATCATTTCAAAAAGATGTCTGAGTCTTTTAAGAATGCCACATATGACCAATGCCCTGTGGTTCTTGTCATGTCTCTTACAGGTCTGAGATACCTCAGGAGTTTCTCGTGTGCTATCTGGTTATTTTTAAGATAATTAATATTCTTTCAATTTCATTGTGTGAATTGTTCTGAATTCAACACATATTTACTGTGTGCCTAGAGTGTGCTGTGTTCTGTGGCATATAAAGATGAGACGGGTACAGAGTCTCTGCACTCAGGAAATCCGTGACCAACCTAGGAAAAGCAGGTGCATATAATTAAAATCAGGTGTAATAATTAAAATGCCATTATATAAGTTTGTGCTGACTGCAATGAGACTGTGAATGAGACATCAACTGATTTCATCAGAAGTGAAAAAGGGTGGTTGTACAAAGATAAGAAACTCAATTGAGCAGGTTGTACAGCGTTGCCTGGGGACAAGGCATTCCAGTTGGAAGAACGGTATGGGCGAAAACTCAGTGGTGTGAATTTGCTGATGACTCTGTGAATAGCCTATAAACTTGAGTGGCTTGAGCACAGGGTGCAGAGGTAGAAAAAGAATAGCTGAGGATAGGAATTAATTTTTTAAAGTTTTGCATGTTTTAGAAGAAAGAGCACATGCAAAGGTGATGTTATACATAGCTCTTCCCAAGCCAATTGCATTAGAGCTATTCTGTATAATGAGTTCTCAGAAGGTGATAACATTGGACTAATCCCACAGGCAACTCACCTTTTTCACAGTGAGTGCGCCTCAGTCTGTAAAGCAGCCTGGAGCTGGCAGAACTGTCTCTGTTTCATCTTGCTTCCACTCATTTACACTATTAGGAAGTTTACATAACCTAACCTGGATGGGCTGAGCTCACGAGAAATGTGAGCCCTGGGTTTGATTCAGTGTCGTTCACTTTTAAAGCATTCCTGAAAATGCATGTGACATTAGCAACTAGAATTTCAGTTTTCTGGGATGTGCTTGCCCTGTGGATGTGGCTTGTGAACAACACATGGCAGATGATGTTTATACTGAGGCGAACAGAATGTTCATCCTGAGACTCTGCCAGAGGCTCTGTCGGGGTCGTACAGGTGTCTGTATAATCAGGCAGGGTCAGGCCAACATGTCACCTTTGGCGGATCAGGAAGAACCAGCCTAGTGCCCTGGTGCCTTAATCGGGAAGGGGAGGCCAAAGATGGAGCAGTAATACCCCAAATGTACTGTGCTTTTTCCAGAACTTGATTACACCGCTTTCTGATACAAGAGCCTATGCATTTAGTAGCTGGTAACATTCACTAACTTCTAATTTCTAATCTGGGTAGACCAAGGGTTTAACAGCTCTTAATTTGATTTAACCACACACTGATACACGATGGCAAGAGAGAGAGATTAGCAACGTTTCTCCCTCACACCGAGGAGACGATGCTTCAAAGCAGCTGTTATCTGGTGACTGACAGGGACTTGGTGGATACACATCCCACAGCATCCTTGCTCCTTTACACAAATGATGGATTCTGAGGTGTGCCCTGTACTGTCCCCAGAATCCCCCTGAGGGATTGAGCTTCAGTCACCCACAGCAAAACTCCGATCTATAACACACTCTCTCCTGGCTGCCTGCTCTTCCCTGCCTCACTTCCCCCTTTCCAGTTGCTGCCTTCTGGTGTCATCTTCCAATTATCCACCTGTCCTCAAATCTCTGTCTCATTCCTTTTGGAGGAATCACCTAGTATAGCCAGAGTAGACTTAAAGAATAGAATCTGGCCACAGGAGCTTTTAAGAAAGGGTAGATTGAACGTTACAGACATTTATTGAAAACCCATTGTGAGTCAGGTTCTCTACCGGACACTTGTCCTGTAGCAGGACTGTAGTCCCCACATCTCCCTTCAGCACTCATCTCTGCACAGCCAAGCTGCCTACCACGTAGCTTTTCTGGCCTCAAGAACATACTCTGTCTGCAAACTGAACAACTCAGAACTGAGGTGGAATGAATATTTCTGAGGCAACTCTCAGTCAGTGAGGGATGGCAATGACGAGGTGAATAAGTACATCCCTCACCCCTTAGGAGAGGTAGCTCTCAGGCACAGCTTCCCTATTTCCCAGAGGTCCAGGCAGGATAGAGTCTCCAATGTCTGCAGTAGGACCCTGACCATTAGCACACTTCGTGAGCTGCCTCCTCTTTTCGCTCTTCCTTCTTGAGCCCACTGCCAGAGCTCCCTGAGACCTTCTCCCAGACAAACAACTTGCATCCAAATCTTTGTCACAGAAACTGCTTCTGGGGGAAGCCAAAACATAAGACAACACATGTATCTCATTTGATGCTAATAATAAACAATGGAGTCAGATAATATAAAAATGGTAACGCTTACTCATTCTTCCAAGTACTTTACACATACTAACTAATTTAAGTCTCACTTCACCATAATAATCATGGTACTAAAATTATGCCTGTGTATGGATGAAGACAGCAAGGCATGAAGCATTAACAGTGTCGCCTGTGGTTGCCTATGGCAGAGGAGCCAGGATTCTAGGTCAGGCAGTCTGGCACCAGAATTGACCCTATTTTTCATGTAAGGAATCAAGACTCGGAAACATTAATTAACTTTGCAAAGGTCCCATGATGACAAGCAGCAAGGCTGAGATCAGAACCCATGCCTGAGTCAATGAACTTTCCCTGCTGTTGTTAAAAAACATTTTCCAGAGTCCCTGAATGGATCTCTGTTTCTCTGGAGCAACAGGCCTGGACAGGGGAGCCCCATCCAGTGGTAGCCCGGCTCACTACATCCCGCATTTCTGTGCTGAGAGGGAAACAAAGCCCACTGGGGTACTGTAGAGGGATTCCTACAAACCACCAAGTAGCCTGAAGCTACCCAGTGCTTCCACTTGGATGTTTTCCAATATGTGAAATTGCTTAATAAGGAAAGCAAAGATCTTGTTTTCTATGTGTTTCTGATCTTTCTTTCTAGTAAAATGGTTGGTGCTTGATGAATGTATTGTTCTTCAGAAGAAAAGAGAAAACAAGTAAGGTTTGGACACTGAAAGATTGAAGATTCTAATTTCCAGGATTCTTCTGTGGATCACCTCTAAGTCACTAACCACATCAGTAAGAAGCAAACACCCGAGTCACAGCTCAATGCAGTCGGATGCCTTGTTGATACCAGAGCTATGTCACTTCTTAGCTGTGTGAATTTAGCAAAATTATGTCACCATTCTGAGCCTAATTTACATTAAAGTGAGAATAACAGTTGTGCTGGCTATGCCACCCTGAGGTGAGGATCAAAATGGGGCAAGGCATAGGGAATATTTTGTGGATATTAAGATGGTATGATATACTAGCGACACTGAAAGATTACAAAGCAGAGTATGGGTTCCTTCTCTTAATTCCGTCAATATTAATTAATGTAAAAGCTATTTACTGAGCATATTTGAGTTCTCAGACACTGCTCTAGGTTCTAAGAACACAGAGTAAATAAACAAATGAAACTGGGCACAGTGGCTCACACCTGTAATCCCAGCACTTTGGGAGGCTGAGACGGGTGGATCACGAGGTCAGTAGATCAAGACCATCCTGGCTAATATGGTGAAACCCTGTCTCCACTAAAAATGCAAAATATTAGCTGGGCATGGTAGTGCGTGCCTGTAGTCCCAGCTATTTGGGAGGCTGAGGTAGGAGAATCTCTTGAACCCAGGAGGCAGAGGTTGCAGTGAGTCGAGATTACACCACTGCACTCCAGCCTGTGCAACAGAGTGAGACTCCACCTCAAAACATAAAATAAACAAATGAAATTTCCTGCCACACATGCTAGTGTAAATAAAAGAAACTATTTAGGTTGTTAGAAAGTGTTAAGTCCTAAGAGGAACAGATCAGCAAGGAAGGGCAGAGGAAATATTAGAAGAAGTGCTGTACTGTCACATAGAGTGGTCCAGGAAAGGTCTCATTAAGTAAGTAATATTTGGAAAAAGAGGTGATCAACTCAAAATAGATAAAAGACTAAAATGTAAGACTGAAACTGTAAAAATCTTAAAAGAGAACAGAAGGGAAATGCTCCTTGACATTAGTTTTGACCATGAATTTTGACATCAAAAGTACAGGCAACAAAAGCAAAGATAAATAAATGGCACTACATCAAACCAGAAAAGTTCTTGTGTAGGAAAGAAAACAATCAATAAATGAAATGCAACCTATTGAATGGGAGAAAATATTGGGAAAGTGTATCTGATAGGGGGCTGATATTCAAGATCTGTAAGGAACTCACACAACTCAACAACAAAACCAACCACTCCACCAAACACGTAACCAATTTTTAAAAAAGGAGCTGAATAGATGTTTTTCTGAAGAATAAATACAAATGACCAACAGGTGCATGAAGTGGTGCTCGCCATCACTAATCATCAGGGAAATGCAAATGAAAACCACAAGATACTGCCTCACACTTGTTAGGATAGCTGTTATCCAAAAGACAAAAAATAACAAGTATTGGTGAGAATATGGAGAAAAGAGAATCTCTGTACATGGCTGGAGGAAATGTAATTTGGTATAAGCCTTATAATGAACAGTATAGAAGTTCCTAAAAAAATAAAAATAGAACCACCATATGATTCAGCAATCCCTCTGCTGAATATACATCTAAAAGAAATAAAAGCAGCATGTCTAAAAGATATTTGCACTCCATATTCATTGCAGCATTATTCACAATAGGCAAGGTACAGAAACAACCTTAGTGTCTGTTAATAGATATGAGGATACAGAAAACGTGTGTGTATGTGTGTATGCATATATAGGAAATATTATTCAGGCTCAAGAAAGAAGGCAATCTTGCCGTCTGTGACAACATGGATGAAACTGTAGAACATTATGCTAGGGGAAATAAGGCAGACACAGAAAGACAAATACCCCATGATCTTACTTATGTGTGGAATTTACAAAAGTTGATCCTTAGAGAGTAGAACAGTGGTTATCAGGGGCCGGAGGTGGGGGAATTGGGGACTATGTGTCAGAATTGTAAAATGAATATGTTTTGGAGATCTAATATACAGAATGGTGACTAGTTAATTATAATGTATTGCATACCAGAATTTTCTAAAAGAGTAGATCTTAAGTGTTCTCACCAAAGAGGGGAAATGGGTGAGGTGATGGATAGGTTAACTTGATTAGGGGAATCATTGTACAACGTATTCATATATCAAAACATCAGGTTGTACATCTTACATATATACAATGTTTACTTGCCAATCATACCTCAATAAAGTTGGGGGAGGGGAAGACTTTAAGAGGTGAGTATGCAGATGATGAAGGAATAACATAAACATGTCTGAGACACTTTAGTAAACACTACCCTGGTGACTAGCCAATCTAACCACATTCTTTCGCATTCCATGGCTATGGCCTTTGAAACAAGCAGAGTGTGCCCCAATCCAGCACAGAGAACAGTGACTTTAGCTGGTCCTCATTCTGAGCATGCTGCTCTAAACTACTTGTATCTAACAAATTCTGATATCTGGAGCTCCAGTTTGTGAAACCTGGGAATACAGCCCAAAAAGTTTGTGTAAAACTGGCAGCTTGGGAGAATTATTCTGCAAAGCCAGCAACCATTGCAGACTCTTGAGTTTCTGTTTGGGCTGTAATCATGAGGGAATTTATGCAAAAGGTGAGTATGGAGCTGGCAAGTCCTTCGCATTAATATCTACCCAGAAAGCTTTTCTTTTCAGCAAGCTGCTTCTGATCATGAGAAAATCAGTCACATTCCTGGCACTGTAGAACCAAACCTTTACGAGTTCAGCAGCATCCTCAGCATCACAGAACTATGAAGTGGTCAGCAGCATCCCAGCACCAAAACCACGGCACCTCCAATAGCGCTGAAGCATTAAAAGGTCAGTGGTGACCCCCGTATGATGAAATAGGCCCAACAGTAGCCTCAGACCATATCTGGATCACTTGAGGAGCAATTATATTTACACCGTTTGTCACTGCTGATGCTCTGTAGAAACTACATTTGAGATGTAGAGAGTGAGAATCAGAGCACCGAACAGAATTTCCAGGCAACACTTTGTCCTGAGTCCTACTGAACATGTGTTAGACATAAGCTGCTATGCTTGGCTTCATAGTCACTCCACTTTTAGCAAATCAAGCATAAGGGATTGAATGTGTCTCAGCTGCTCTGGGATGTCTCTTTGCAACTCACAGATGACACAGGAGACCCAGAGGCAGAGCACAAGATCAGGGTTCTAATCCCATGCATGTCTATTCGGGGACCTGAGGCAGGAGGCTAAGTTCTCTGCATTTCCATGTTTCCATTTGTGTGATAAGAAACGATGTCTTCATGTCTAATAGGGATTTTCCTGAGGCTAGACCATACTTAAAGGAGAAAAGCTGTTATTCAAATCTATACAAGCAGGACATCTCACCAGGGTTTGGGCCTTTGTGCAAACAATGTTCAGGTCCCACTGGATAGTTAAAAATCCCTCTGTGGGAATTTATATTAATATGCAAGTGAATTAGGCTTTGAGCTTCTAGACCACCACACAGCCAACATTTTCACCTACTCCCTGCTCATCTCATCTGTATTGCTCACTGAATTCTTACCAGTAAATCTGTTTTCTCCACTGCTTTCAATTAGAACTAGCTGTACCCCAAATGGAGACAAAAGAGGGTTTTAAAATATTTACATTTATTTTGAGTGTTTCTTTAAATTACTTTTGAATTGATGAGCACTGAACTATATGGCAATCACAGTGCTAAGTGTGTTTACATGTATTTTCCCTATTGAATCATCTCTGTACTAGGTAGGCATTACGAGATGATGTTGCTATTTTTAAATGATAAATATGGAGCTCAGAGAAATAAGAAACCCACAGAATTCACGGAGCTAAAAGGTGGCAATGTCAACACCAGTCTGATTTCAACTCATTGAACTAACCACAAAGCTGCATTAGTTAACTATTGCTGCAAAACAAGGTATTCCAAAACTTAACAGCTTATAACAACAAACATTGATGATCTCACCCAGCGTCTGAGGTCAGGAATCTGAGAGCATTTTAGAAGGATGGTTCTGGTTGAGAGTCTCTTGTGAAATTATGGTCAAGATGTTTACCAGGGCTACAGTCATCCCAATGCTTTGATGAGTTAGAAGAGCCAACATCGATGTTAGCAATTAACTTCAGTTTCCACCATGCAGGCATGCTCATTGGACTGCTTACAGTCACAGAGCTAGCTTCACCATAGTGAATGACCCGAGAGAGAGAAAGAGCAAAACCAACAGAGAAGTCACAGCAGGTATACAATTTAATCTTGGAAATGACATGTCATCTCTTCTACCATGTATTATTGGTCACGGAGACCAACCCTAGTATAATATGGGAGGGAACCATACTAGGACATGAAAACAAGGAGGCAGAGATTACTGCGGGCCACCTTGCAGATTAGCTACAATTATCTACCACAGTTTTATGCCATCGCTTAAAAGGGACTCAACAGACCCCTTGGTTTCAGGTTTCCCTGCCAGCTAAATACAGGCATGTAGAATGTAGAAGATGACATTTCTAGTCATCTTTGCCGAAATTCAGAGACCAGGAAAAAGAGAGAGAGAAAGGCTACATTAAATTATTTTTGCCTCCTTCATAGTGCCCCTAATGACAGAGATTGAATGCAATGTGGTGAGGGTGGTTAACTAATCTCAGGACACCCTGGCCCCTGCCTCTGCCATTTTTGATGAGAAAAGAGAGAGAGAGAGAGAGAGAGAGAGAGAGAGAGAGAGAGAGAGAACGTATTTCCAGACTCCCTATACACAGACTTGCCATCAAATTTAGTACTACTTTTCTCATAACATGACAGGACATTATCAAGCTTGGGAGCTGAGAAACCACGATGAGAGGAGAAAGGGAGAAACGAACCATAAATGTTGGAATTATTCCACAGCACCAACAAATGATAAACTCCTGCTGTTCCTCACATAGATCTGTAACCACAATGGCACTTGTCCCTTTTTAAAAATAGCAGTTGAAGTCTAGAATATTTCTAAGACAGTAGAGTGTCATCTTCATTTTTAAACACGAATAAGCTACATGGATGAAGCCTGTGGGGGCTAAAGCATTGGAGAGACACAGAACAGAGAAAGAGGCAGGAGTAAAATTTACCAGGACTTCAAGAAAAGGGTTGTTTATTCATGTATTCTTTCAACTAGCACTCAGGGAGCCTTTATTATGAGACAGCTACTAGGCATTTAGAGGGGTATAAAAATATAGAAAGCACTGTCCCTGCTTTCCAGAAATGAAACAGTATAGATGGATTCCCAAAGATTTAATAGACAGATATATTCTCAATCATTTATTCATTTATTCATTTATTCATTAAATATTGTTGTGTCAGGCATTTTGTGAGACAATGGTATGGCAAAGATGAGTAAAAATGTTATTTGTTCTTCAGAACCCACAGTCATGGGGTGGGGGGATCAGGATTGAGGTGGATCCAGAATGATAAGAGGAAAATAAAGAAGTGGCACCTAAATTAGTTTGGGGAAGAGGATGATGGGGCACTTGCTAGGGAAAGTGGTAGTGCATCTGAGTCTCAAGAAGAGAGTTTAAATCAGTATTTAAGTTTGCATCAGTGTAAGTGAGTTTCCAGCTATCTGCCTATTTTATTGACGTGGCATGGCTCAGAGGTACAATTATAGTTTGAGTCCCAGCTAGACTACTTTTTAGCTGTGCAACCTTGGGTAAGTTAGCTTCTTGATGCCTCAGTTTCCCCATTTGTAAAATGAGAATAATCATAGTGATTACCCTTTATAATCATTAGGAGAATTAAATGAATTAGTCTCTTTAAAATCCTTTTTAAAAAAGTGCCCAGCACATAGTGACTTCTATGTAAGTATCAGTTATTTACACAGAGAGACTAACGTTTTCCTCTGGAATATCTCCTAGACAACACCTCTCAGGTATGTTTCTGTGTCTTGGGAATTAAAATTAAAATGGGAAAGCCTTATGATGCTAGTTCTGAGAGTTCTCTAAGAGATGAGATGATGAATCTTTATGACTTCCCATTGGGAAAATCCAGAGTTGCAACCTCTTTGGCAGGCAGTATTCCTTTTTTGGCAGGAATTAGGAATTCCAGATTCTTCACAGCATCAGGGGCCTTGAGGAGGAAGCCGTTGTACTAATAAATTCACAGATATTCTGGCTTAACTGACTGCAACACGGAAGAGCAGGAGCACACTGGTGAGTCTACAGTAGTTTTCTGTTGTGCAGAAAATGGCAAATGAAAACCTTGCTTCAATCTTCACATCCTTATTATTTCCTCCCTTCCTCACTCGCTCCCTTTGGAAGGCCTAGAGACTGAACCCACTACAATCAGTGTATGGCATGTATCCAAGTAACTGCTCTGCAAAGTATGGAGTAGAAAATCTTATTTGTAGCAAAAGAAGTAAAACAAACTACTATTATGTTTTATCTACATTGTGGCATTACGATAGATGTATGTTATTAATCCATGTCATTTAGGTCCCGATCAGTCTCCTGAGGAGGATTTTTTTTTTTTTTTTTTTTTTTTTTGAGACGGAGTTTCACTCTTGTTACCCAGGCTGGAGTGCAATGGCACGATCTTGGCTCACCGCAACCTCCGCCTCCTGGGTTCAGGCAATTCTCCTGCCTCAGCCTCCTGAGTAGCTGGGATTACAGGCACACGCCACCATGCCCAGCTAATTTTTTGTATTTTTAGTAGAGACGGGGTTTCACCATGTTGACCAGGATGGTCTCGATCTCTTGACCTCGTGATCCACCTGCCTCGGCCTCCCAAAGTGCTGGGATTACAGGCTTGAGCCGCCGCGCCCGGCCAGGAGGATCTTATTATTATTCCTATTTTAAGATGAGTGAAGAAATATTCAGAGCAGTTGATGGGGTTCTTAGTGTTATTATTAGTAATTGGAAGTACTGGTTTTGAGCTTAACTCTATAGGACTCTAAAGCGAGTGCTCGTAACTTCTGTGATATGGGGTAAAAGAACTAAGGAGTTACAGAGTTTCCTAGGAGGAATAGAGGAGGAAACTGTGAGACCTTCCCCAGAGAGGTGGTATTTGAGTTGAGTATTACAGATAGCTAGAGCTTTTAGACATGGAAAGGATAAAGCAGGTCATTCTAGATAAAGAAATGCTAAAGGTCATGAGGGCATAAGTGTTATGAGTCCCCTGGAGGAACGTAGAAGAGTCTGGTGAGAGTAAAGCATGGGTTTGTGGTAGAAGATAAAGCTGGATATGGACACACTCAAGGAAGGTCATCTGTTCCCTCAACCAAATGGAAATACAAGCCCATCTTTGAGGCGGAGGGCAGAAAGTGCTAAGGGAATGGCTCCATATTCTACACTGCATCATAAACAGTAGACATTATACCTCCACCAGCCTTTTGCCATGGTTGATGCTTAGTTTATGCACCACTGTCTGAAGACAGTGGCAGAGTCCAGCTGCTGGGACTCTAGAGATTTCTAGTGCCTTAGCTGTTGAGATTGAACTTGTTGGTGGGAAACGAACAGCAGAAAAGAAATTAGGAAGGAGTTGAATCTTAGGCCCAAATGACGGGTCACAAAGCAGAGAGGGTGCCTGGCCATACTGGAAAGGAATTTTTTCTGGCTCCCTGTGGTAGCACCGATGATGTCTCATAGCAATGCCAATCTGGATGCAACCATTCCAGAGAATGTTTTGCTGAACTGTGGTTCATGAAGGCATCAAGTCTAGGATTTGTTGTGAGTGATCCTTATCTTTTGCCATACCATTTTAGGCTAGAAATAATCCCCAGCCAGCTGGTATGTCACTTTCAGAGGTAATGTGAATCCAAAACAACAACACTCTGACCTCTTCCTTATGGAAACACACATGGCATTATAGAAAGAGCATTGGTTTAGGGATCAGCAGTTCAGATTCAAGCCTCAGCTCTTAGAATTAAGCAGTTGTATAATCTTGGACAAAATGTTTAGCTTCTCTGAGCTTCAGTTAACTGTAGACTAAAAAAGCACGCCTTGCTTTATATGAAAAGGCCAGCTATCCCAAGGTGGACGTGAGCAGAAATTAGATAGCGCAAATGAAATGAAATGAAAACACACTGCTAGTCTAAAGCAGTGAGCATTTAGATTGTATGAGAAATAATAAAGTTATTTTACAGTATGAGGGAAATGTAATCAGTTTCTCCCATCCTGCCCCCTAGAGTATCCAGCAACAATGTGTATAGGCACTAGTCAGTGTCTGTGTTGCTGAGTCTCCCATAAGTATAAGAGTTGCTTCCTGTCAGGGGCTGGGACTATGTGTACTCAGAGACTGTGCCATCTCTGCTTCACAGGCAGAAGGGAGAAGAGTTTTGGCCACTACTGGCTTCAGGCACAGTCTCTGATACCTTAACACTCCTTTGTATAGTGACAAATAGTCAAGATGATGACATCCAGATGCATTTACATTTAAGTGTGCCTTGAACCAAGAGCACCTGTCCAAAAGTATCCCACTCCCCTGCCTTCTCCCTTGGCATAGTTGGATACTATTCATTTGTAGTTCTATGGCCATCAGAAAGGTAATCTCTGTGCCTCGTGTTCTCATATCTGTGATATTAGCATCACAGTCCTCTTTTCTAGTACTATTATTGTGAAGATTACTTAGATATTATCTATATGGAGAATGGCACATCATTCCTTTGCATGGGTCTCAGCCACACTAGACTAAATGCTCCATGGGAGCACAGCAAGGGATGGGAGTGGGTTTGACATGCAGTAGGTTAAGCATAAGTGAATCCAGAAAACTCAACTCTCACAGCCAAAAGGGATGGGCAGGGGCATGTCAGGAGACTTCTTGGAGGAGCAACAACAAATTGAGACTAGAAGAATTGGAAGTCACAGGCAGGTGAGGAGGAGGTCAGGACTCTAGCGTGTGTCACTCGGCATAGTGACACGATACAGTGAGAGGACAGGTGGTCATCAGTGTGACAAGAGGGAGAAGTGGAAAAGTATGCTGAAGTTCTCAAATGCCATGTTAAGTAGCAGAGACTGTAACCCCTAAAGTCAGAACTTTCCAAACTTCAGTATCAGCTTCACACGTTTTGCCAAATCTGAGTACTGCAGTAACTCTCCTTTAATCATTTACTTAATATGGCCTTTAAATGAACTCACCTTCTTTTAAACTAAGTAAACTTACTTTATAAGGAAATTCTGTTACCATTATATATAATAACCTAGGCCATTTGTCATAAATATAAGAAAATGAAACCCATAAAGTGAAACCAAACTATATTATTACACTCTTACTAGGTGCTTTGCCTACTGACAGCTCTGAGCCCAAGCCTACTACCTCTTGGCCAAAAAGGGAAATCAGCAGGTTTTTGAGGAGTATGACAGCCATAAAGCACTCCTACAGCAAATCTTTCCCTTAGAAGTATGGAGAAGGATCTGGGAATCTGCCGCTGTGGATCTAACATGAGCTAATGCTGTCACCATGAGTCTCTAAAAGCATTCTTAGAGCTACCAGTGCCAAGTATCCCATTATTAGGAAAATCCTCCTGGGGTGACAAGAAAATCTTTGAAATGTTTTGGGAAAGAAAATTTATGCTCTTAGGACATCTTTTAGCCATAATGCAGGATGTGGATTTATAGGGGTGTGACCAGAGACTGGTCACAGAGAGATCAGGTAGAACGAAGCTGCTGTGTCCCACTTGACAATGAATGTCTATCAAGTAAAAGTTCTATAGTTCTAGGGAGAAGAGAAGTCATTGATGGCACATTAGAGGAACATGGATCATGCTTGGTGATTGACTGTGCAAGAGATCTAAGATGTCTTCTAAGGGGTCACCTTGGATGAGTGGAAAGATAATGATGCCACAGTGAGCTAAAGAACACTGCAGGTGAAGTTCCCACTTTTCTGCAAACTTGTCTAGTAACGTTATCCTAGGCTCCCACACTCCATCTTCCAAGTTGTTCAGACCTCTGGGGTACCCCAGTCAGACCTGGGGAAGAGTTCACACTGCAAATCCAGCATCCTGCCTAGGACTATCTCAAGGTGGGTGGCAGGTTAAAGAAAAATCACTCTACGTTTCTTTTTCTCCACTATTGCACTGTAAAACACTTTCTTCCTCCCCATCTTCTCCTTCTCCTCGTACTCCTCTTCCTCCTTCTCCTTCTCCTCCTTCTTTTTCTCCTCCTCCTCCTCCTTCTCCCTCTTCTTCTCCTCCTCCTCCTTCTCCTCCTCTTCCTCCTCCTCCTTCCTCCTCTTCTTCTTCCTCTTCTTGTTCCTCTTCTTCTTTGGATGGTGTCTTGCTCTGTCACCCAGGTTGGAGTATAGTGGCACCATCTCAGGTCACTGCAACCTCTGCCTCCTGGGTCAAAGCAATTCTTGTGTCTCAGCCTCCGAGTAGCTGGGATTACAGGCATGCACAACCACACTAATTTTTGTATTTTTAGTAGAGAGGATTTTACCATGTTGGCCAGGCCTTGGACTCCTGACCTCAAATGATCTGCTCACCTCAGCCTCCCAGAGTTCTGGGATTTCAGGTGTGAGCCACCGTGCCTGACTCCTGTTGAAACCTTTTTAAAGGATGGTCAAATACATGGGAAACAAGACCTTCGCAATTCACTCAGAAAATCCTAAGAGTCCAGATGGAGGCATGCAGAGTCCAAGAGCTTACCAAGTTTCTTTTTCCAGCCAGTGACTAAGTGAGATAGAGAAAGTTAGAGGCTACCAAATAGAGAGTATAAATAAATAAATAAATAAATAACAGGAGTTGTAATTCTTGCCTCTGATAAAATAGACTTTAAAGCAACAAAGATCAAAAGAAGCAAAGAAGGACATTATATAATGATAAAAGGATCAATGCAACAAGAAGAGCTAAAGATCCTAAATATATACGCACCCAATACAGGAATACCCAGATATATAAGACTTATAAAGAGACTTAGATTCCCACACAATAATAGTGGGAGATTTCAACATCAATATTAGACAGATCAATGAGACAGAAAATTAACAATGATATCCAGGACTTGAACTCAGATCCTGAACAAGTAAACTTAATAAACATTTATAGAACTCTCCACTTTAAATACACAAAATACACACTTTTATCAGTATCACATCACACATACTTACAGGTTTAAATGAAATATTGGTTGGCTGCTTGTTTGTTATTTTCTTCCCTCACTTTTTTCATGTCTCCATTATTAAGCACAATTACAGGCATACCCATTTTTAGACTGCATTCTAGCCCGGGCAATAAAGCAACACTCCCTTTCTCTCTCCCTCTTCCTCTTCCTCTTTCTTCCTCTCCTTCATTCTTTTTTTTTTAATTTTCTTTCTTTCTCTTTTTCTTTCTTTTTTTTTCTCTTTAAAATTAAAAAAAAAAAAGCAAAAATGCATTTCAAGAAGCATCACCGAGCCCTTGGCCATGGTGTTTGTTAACGTTATTAATCTAATTTAAGTGAAAATTATCCTTTATATTGCTTTCCACAAAAAAAGAGTCATACAATGAATACTCTCCAGTAATGAAAATGAATTAACTATCTCTACCCACAGCAGCATGAATAAAATATATTTTGAATAAAAGGGAACAAAAAAAAGAGAAAGTTAGAGGCTGACTGTATATATTTGTACATTATGTAATGTATTGGTCCTCCTGAAGGAACAATTTTCTTGGCCTCAGGTGGCCCTACTTCATGGCTCAGACAGACGTCTTTAATTGCTTCAGTAGAATTCCTGCCCTTTTATTGAGGGGCCAGTAGTTATCACATCAATTTGATACATCCTGAAATGACTCCACTCATCTTATTCTCCCTGATCCAGATGAAAATAGCAGCTGGAGGTCACACCAGAAAGTGGTTAATGAACTAGCCCAGACTATGGTATAAATGACTTTGAACATGTTAACTGTCTAAAATCTAGCAATAAATTACCCTACAGGAATGAATATCTAGTAAAGTTTCAAATCTGTGGGACTTTCTTTTGTAGTGAAACATGAATGCTCCTGTGAGGCTACCTGAAATCAACCGTCTCCATGGCTCTAAAGTCCATTGATTTGGTAAGCACCAATGGTCTATAAAGGACACTCCCAGGAATCCAGCCACAAAGTCAGCTCTGTTCTGAAACAAACACTTTCTTCAATTTCTAAGTATGATTATATTTATGTCAAAGTGAAAACTCATTTGGCGATACTTTAAGTTGAAAACACAGTGACAGTGGTGCCAAGAATGCATAAAGGCTTTCTGTGGAAGATCAAAATGTTTCCCGGTAACTTCCTTAGGGTAGCCAAGTGATATAATCTGACATTTCATATGAAAATACAAACATACTATCTGAATAGGAAAATGGAAGGGAACACAGGAGAAGATGATAGGCATTCCAGGAATTACAAGGAAGCTATGAAATTCACTAGGGAAAGTAGAGGTTTCCCTTTCCCTTATTATACATCAATTTCCTTTAAGTGAACATAATCTGAATTTGTCCTGGTTGGCAAATTTCTACCTGAACCTTTTCTACTTGTTGATTCAATGTTGAACATTATCTACTTGAAAGGATTTAAAAGGATGTTTCTGATTAGGTTTAAAATACTTCTTAGCTACAATACAGGAGGTCAATAGGCTTTGACACTTGTAGTCATTCAGAATCCTCAAAGTCAATACAAGCCAACAGGTCTATTTCCTTTAACTTTCTAAAGGTGATTGGTTTAAGCACATAGCTGCATTACAGCTTGCAATGTTGTATAATCAAAATTAATGATATGGGATATAGAACATAATCTTTCTCCATCAAACCATGTTTTCTAGCCCAGAAACATTTTCTTTGATACAGCAATAGGTTTATTCATTCAAATCGTAGGGTCTTAAGACAGAAAAAGAACTTCAATGTTCACCCACCACATGCTAGTACATCTAGAACAATAGTTTCCAATCCTGGATGCTCAGAATTTCCCGGGGGAGTTTTTAAAAATTGCATATGTCTGGGCTCCACTGCTGAACTACCAAATCCTAATCTGTGGTTGTTTGAGCCGAGGCATCAGTGTTTTTAAATCCAACCTCTCTCCATCCAAGACGCTGATCAACAGCCAGGATTGGTGACCACTGACTTGGAATTCAAACTCACCTCTACTATTGAGACCCTGTTATTAAGTAGTCAGGGTCAAGCAATGTGACTCATATTTAAAAGATACAACTTGTAATATGACTCCTGATGCAGTATTTATTTGCTTGCTATTTCCAGTACAAGATGATTTTTATTTTCTTATTTTCTGCAGCCAGAACAGAATTGGACTCAGCAAGAATGAGGTCTTGGTTGAGTGGAGAGAGAGGATAAGAGGCAAGACACCCCTGATACCACCTTTTCCCTCTCTGTTCCAGGGCAAACTGGTAACATCCTATGTATCCCATTGGGATAGGATCAGAAACTAGAGAGTTGACCCACTAGATCCGAAAGGACTTTGTGCCTTCTGAAAGCCAAATCATTGGCTTGAGCAACAATGTAGGAGTGGGCTACAGAGTCACTGCCAGCCTGTAAACCCTGAAGCATTGTACCAACTATAATGTATATCCAGTATAGTGGATTTGCTTATTGGCACCTGCAATATGTACTCCCTAACTCTCAGAAATCATGTAGTAGCCATTAACTTAATGAGATAATGAATAATTATTGAGCTTCTACTCATGCTTAATACTGTGGTAGGCATGTTTATGAACAGAGAATAGAAATTAAGCCCTGATTTCAGAGCGCCTCTGTGTTATGCACCTGTGTAAAATAATGAGAAAAAAAGTGAGGTGAACTCTGATTAGTGAGCAGAGATCTCTGGGACTTTGGACAATGATCAAAACTAAAAGTACATATAGCAGAATAAAAATAATAGAATTGGACCAAAATGAAGACATATTAGAAAGGATCTTGAGAATCCAACAGAAGAAGTTACACTTGCTGTATGGACTCAGTGGGGGATTTGGTCCAATCCCCCAATGATACGTGAAGGGGCAGTGAAACTCGAGGACAGGGTAGGGCTGGGTGAGGAAGGAAGGCTGTTGATGTGACTCAGGCAGAGGTAATTACATGATGTTGTGGCAATGGTATTCCATTTTGAATAGAAAAAAAGTGATAGAATTAGTCTTTGGGAATGGAGAACAAAGAATAATGAGTCAAAGGAGATATGAGATTTTTTAGAGTAAATGAGTGTACAGACCTAGACAGTCATGTTGGGAAAGAACTCAAAAGTCTGCTTTTAGACATATTGAGTTTTAAGCCATACTAGGATATCTAAATAAAAATTTCCAGCTGGCAGTCAAAGATAAGAGGCTGGAGTCTAAATAAAAGAGAGATCTTGAGTTTTAGATTAAGAAAGATCTACAAGGAATGTAGTCTGAAATGAGAGGACTGATGAATTCTTTAAGATTGAAAACCTAAGGAAAACAGAACAAGAGGTTGCAGTCTGAGAATAGCCTCCAGTGAAGAGATCATCAATAAGTTCTGGATGTTTGTGAGAGATGTGCTGGTGTAGTTATGTATATGTGCTAATAACGTCTATGTAGTTGTAGTGTGATTGAAATCTCAGACTTTTGCCCGGAGCAACTCCATCTTGTGCTACCGATTCAAAATTTTCCACACAGAATAAAGTACCTTTTGCACATTATCTTATGTTGACCAATTAATTAGCTCAAACAGGAAGTTTTTTAAGGGAAGAAATGTATACAAAAAGGGGAGAGGCAGTTACTTTTTTAAACTGTGACCTTTATTTTTCATATTTTATTCATCCTTTTTCAGCAGATAAGGTTAAACACCTCGCTGTTCAAACTGTATTACTAATTTATTGAATTTGTGGGAAAAACATTGAAACTTAACAGTATTAAGCACTATAACCATCTTATTTATTTTTAATCAACATATCATTATTTGTTCTCCAATTACCAGTCAGTCAGCTCTCTGTATTATTTCAGATTGTGAAATACAGAGCAAGCCAAGGTGCATAACAGAGAATCTATGTAAAGGAATTCAACAGGAAATAGCAGAAAATAGTTGTTAACTTTCTTTTAGACTTTAAATAATATCACTAACCTATCTGGGCCAATTTCACCTTATCTATAAAATGGGCCTAATGAGAAATGACATGCTCACCTAATAGGTTTCTTAAGAAGACTAGAACTTAAAAATGGAATAACTTCCTCATATAGTTTGGCAATGTCCCCACCCAAGCCTCATCTTGAATTGTAGTTCCCGTAATTTCTATGTGTCATAGGAGGAGCAAGGTTGAGATAGTGGAATTGTGGAGGAGGTTTCCCCTATCCTGTTTTTGTGATAGTGAGTTAGTTCTCACGAGATCTGATGGTTTGATTAGGAACTGTTCTCCCCTTCACTCATTTTTCTCCTTACTGCCATCATGTGAAGAAGGATATATTTGCTTCCCCTTCTGCCATGATTGTAAGTTTCCTGAGGCCTCCCCAACCACGTGGAACTGTGAGTCAATTGAACCTCTTTTCTTTATAAATTACCCAGTCTCAGGCAGTCCGTTATGGCAGCATGAGAATTAACTAATATGCTTTCTAAGCCATGAAGCCTTTAAGCATGAAAATCATTACATTGTAAATGCTATGGTCGCCAGAAAGAGATTCATCTATTAGAAAAAATGGTAAAATAAGCAAAGGAGTGTTTGCGGGGCAAATCCCCAAGCAACTCTGAGGGATTCTGATAGAGAGTAATTCTGATTCTTATTTTGAGCATCCCTCAAAAGGAAGCACTCAGGCAAGGGTTTTTGCTCAGATTGTTTACTTGGAAAGCACTGCAAGGGAGTGGGAAAGGAAAACAGGGAGGGAGAGGAGCCATAAAAGTTACACAAATGAGGTTACTACTGTGAGCAGCAGATGCTCCATCTCACTGGGGACTATTTGGGACACTCCTTGAAATTTTCCACTAGGGGGTAATAAATGTCAGTTACTTAGGTACCAACTTTCATTGCACCCTGGGAGGGTTACTCCTAGAGTCTTTGCATCCAGGCACTTCTAGGCTGTGTTGAATGACAGAAAGCCATGGGGATGTACATAAATATCTGCTAGTGACCTCCAGGATAGGTCAATGGCATTTAGAAGGGGCATCCGAGCATCTGCTTTAGAGTCAAACAGACTTGGTTTTGAATCCTGGATCTCCTCCCCATAGGTATATCACTCATCTGTCTTAGCTTCAATTTCTCCAGCTGCAGATTGGGAACAACAGTAGCTACTTTGCAGAATGTTAAATATATTATTACGCATTCTTTCAATGGCATGTGTAACAGCCAATACTATTTTAAAATATCCAATGTTCTAGGAAAAGGCTCATGCTATAAAGGTAAGTGAATAAAAGACATCACATTTATTTGCAACATGGGTCCAATTTTGTGAAGTATATGTGTTTTATATGTAAAGGCAACAATTGGGACAAAATATACTGATATTAAAGGTGATTAATTATGGATAATAGATTATTTCTATTTTCTTATGCATAGCTTTTTCTTTTTCTATGTTTTCTACAAAGGGTATATATTATTCTATAATCCGGAAAAGGCAAATTTTATAGAACTTATTTTCCAGGTTCTTGTAAAGGTAATAATTGTATTAATATAAAAAATGCTTATTATAGTACATGACAGAATATGTACTCAACATATGGTCATTATAAAAAAGAAGATGCTGCTAATGTAAATAACTAGATGAGTGGCTACTATTTGTCAGGTCCTGTACAAAGCATTTTATGTTTTTTTGTTTTTTTGTTTTTTTTTTTTTTTTTTTGAGACGGAGTTTCGCTCTTGTTACCCAGGCTGGAGTGCAATGGCGCGATCTCGGCTCACCGCAACCTCCGCCTCCTGGGTTCAGGCAATTCTCCTGTCTCAGCCTCCTGAGTAGCTGGGATTACAGGCACGCGCCACCATGCCCAGCTATTTTTTTGTATTTTTAGTAGAGACGGGGTTTCACCTTGTTGACCACGATGGTCTCGATCTCTCGACCTTGTGATCCACCCGCCTCGGCCTCCCAAAGTGCTGGGATTACAGGCTTGAGCCACCGCGCCCGGCCTATGTTTATTTTTTCTTTTAATTCTCATATCAGTCCTACGTGGTAGGTATTGGTCTTACCACCATTATAGAAAGGGAAGAAACTGAGATTATTAAGAAAGTTGTGGCATATTTTTAAAAACACTTTCCTATGTCTTGAAACCCTTCAGAATGGCTTTGGCACTTTTAAATAAATGATTCAGAATGGCATTTATTCCTTTACTTGAAAAAATTTTAGAGATTGAATATCATTTTGATAACTGCTATGTTAACAGAAAAATGGTTAAAATGAAATGTCAAAGAGTAGCCCTTGGTCACTTCAGTTCGCGAGCAGGCTGTGCGGTGGAAATCAGATGGACTCAGGAGGCTTTCACCTTGGCCTGAAAGGTAGGTTTTTTTTTTGCATCTCTGAAATGCAGCTATCTTTTCTCACAACAAATGAAAGCTGAAGACAGGCATTTCAGCATGCCAAGACCTCACATCTGAGAGATGAGATGTGAAGAACACTGCTGCTTGGATAGCTCTATTGCATTACACATAACAACAACAACACAATTCCAGGACACATGCATTATGAGCACAGCATGAGAAATAATAATTTAAAAAAGATTTGTATTAAACAGAATAGGTTTACTTCATTTTATTTATTTTGCTGACCATAAAGCTGAGGCCCTTCTACTATTTCTTTCTTATTAATTGTTGGTTTGCTGTGTTCTCTGAAAGCACTTAGGACTTAATTAAAATAGTTTAAACGGTCATAATCTGTCAAGCTTACAGTTCCCCTTAAAAGCCTTTCTTCTCTCCTCTTAGTGAATTTCATTGTAAAGAAATCAAAGAGAAAAGCTCAGGAAATTGTCACTACTAAAATAAATGGGGAAGAGGGTATAGAAATGGAGGGAGGTGAAAGTGCCTGCATTATGTGAATAGCAGCACAGCCATCCATAATTTCAGCTTAATTATCTTCAAATGATAAAAGGCTTCAGCTACTGTTTGTCAGAAGTGAAAGCTTTGGAAATAAATACATAGCACTAGCTCTATTTATTTTCGTGGCACTTCTCTGACTCTGTTTCTTCTTGGTGGAGAGGATCCAAGAAGCGAGGAGAACTACAACTTTGGTTATGACTTTTAAGGATGCTCGTGAGTGTTTGGAACATACACTATCTTCAATTCAGTGGAGGCTCCAGTGTGGATGAGCAAAAGATCTTGTGTCCCAAATAGAAAACAAACATCAGTTTCTAGGAACTATGAACACTGCAACTTCTATCAGTGGGTTTATATTTGCAGATTTAATCCCTTACACAGTGTTAAGAAAATTTAGAGTCAAAAATGTTATGTCACATTGGTTTAATATCATTTTAGCTCCATTTTGTGACATATCCCTTGATTTTACCAATATTTTCCCTCACCTTGTTCTAATTTATATTTTCTTGGGGTATTGTATGCATTATTTTAGCTATCTTATTTTTAGGAGAGAGTGAAGTATAAAAACATTTTTAAAAATAGTACATAGGCAATAGTGAGGTCTCTACTCAATACTTGGAAAGATGGAATGAAAATATTTGTCTTTAAAGAGTGAAAATAAAGAGAGCCCACACTAGGCAGAGGAGACTGTGTGCCAGGCAGTTTGATTATAGATTGGTTGTTCCACATTGAGAAAGAGTCTTTCAGTTAAAAGCGGTAATTTGCTGTACTCTGAGATACCAACTTAATAGTCTACCGCTGTTACCGAGGGAATCTCTAAACATGGGGAATCACAAGAATTCTGCCAACAGAGATCTCTATTATAGGGCAGGGGAGATTCATCAGACGTCACCATGGCCGGGATAAATGATGTTACAAATACCTATTTCCTTTTCTTCTAAATCAATGCCAATGTAGCAACTTTATGATTATTCACTGGGCTTCAGGCACCTTGATAGGGGAACCAGAGACAGAAAAGAAAAGCATATTGATTCCTAGAACAATCTATCTCCCTGTAAAATTGCTCATTGAATTTCTGGCATATCATTAGTAATGTATACTTAGATAAGAGAGGTTTAACCCTGAAACACTGATCATGCCAGTTTGCAGAGAAGGTCTAGTTTCTTTTCCTGTCCGGTTGCGTTCTAGTCTGAATTTATCAACTCATCCAGAAAATAGAGCTTATGTGATTTCTAAGTGGCCAGGCCACAGCCTTCCCTTGTTTATAGCCTCTCCCTGGAGCAGGGGTCCCCAAACTATGGCCCCGCGGGCCGCATGCAGCCTCCTGAGGCCATTTATCCGGCCCCCCGCTGCACTTCAGGAAGGGGCACCTCTTTCATTGGTGGTCAGTGAGAGGAGCACATTATATGGCGGCCCTCCAATGGTCTGAGGGACAGTGAACTGACCCCCTGTGTAAAAAGTTGGGGGACGCCTGCCCTGGAGTCTCTCTTTGGTTGAGTTTCCACAGACTTCTGACTTAATGATTTGACTAGGAAAGCTTATTTGAAAGATAATCCCTAGGATCATGCAAAAAGAGTAGAAGGGAGTTCAGGAAGGAAGAAAAAAAATCCAATGTGGTGAAATGAGGCTCAGTGCTGCTGGGAGATCCTGGGAGATGGTTGTGAATTGCCACAGTTGCCCCACTTGAGAAGTGGACTATTTAACCTTCATCACATTCCTTATTAGCCAGGCATTGTTTCTGAGGACATTAACTCCACAGGACTCTGCCTAGGCTAAGCATACTGCTTCAGTCAGAGAAAATCCTCAGATGCCAAATCACAGGTGCTAGCAGGAGGAAACCCTTGGAGTGTTAGAAACAGCGAGCACCGACAAAATCTGGGAGAGTCATCAGCAGTGCCTGCTACAGGTCCTTTAATAATAGCAGCATATGAGACAGCACTCTTGCATTTCCTGTATCCCTACTCATGCTTCGCCATGTACTTACTACATTCATTGAGTGTGATTCTGAATCCTTTAGCATACTTTATGAGAGCAATCCATACCGGATCACTAAAAAAGAACACAAAATGAAGGCTGAGTACTAATGGAGCTTTAAGAAAATAAGGAAAAAAAGCACTGAAACTGTGAACATGCAGTATCACACAATTTTATCAAACCTCTTTACATTGATGTTATGGTAAGAATTGTTTCCATTTTGAATTATATGTGGTAATTTGGGAGGTGTGGTAATCAGACCTCAGGGATTCTAATGGCGTGAATGCAGTCCTAAGAATGAAGATGAACCCAATCAGAGACTAACTAGCTTCCTATCACCAAGGGCATTGCATGCTTTTAGCCACCTCCAGGAGGAGATGCCTTTCCAACAGCTACGCTTTCTTTTCTGGGAATGGCCTCAGCATGTAAGAGTGGACCTGAGGTAGCAATGCTTTTACTGGATGATTCTGCCCCTTTGACCATGATGCTTGAACAAAGTTGTGCCAATCAGAGTTGTGCTCTGAGGAATTTTAATTTTTGGATGAAGAAACCAAGACCAAAATTGATTGTTCCTGAAAAACTTTAAGGTGGTAGAACTTTGGAAGGAGCATCTGCTATGGTTTGGCTCTGTGTTCACACTCAAATCTCATGCCAAATTGTAATCCTCAATGTTGAAGGAGGGGCCTGATGAGAGGTGAGTGGATCACGGGAGTGGACTTCTTCCTTGCTTCTCTTCTGATAGTGAGTGAGTTCTCAGGAGATCTGGTTGTTGAAAAGTGTATAGCACTCCCCACTTCACTCTCTCTCCTGTTCCACCATGTGAAGATGTACCTGCTTCTCCTTCACCTTTTGCCATTATTATAATTTTCCTAACACCTCTGTAGCCATGCTTCCTGTACAGCCTGTGGAACTGTGAGTCAATTAAATATCTTTTCTTCATAAATTACCTAGTCTCAGGTAGTACTTTATAGCAATGTCAGAACGGTCTAATACAGGATCCATGTGCTCTTCTAGAATTGAGGTCTTGGTTTTTCTTTCCATTCCAAACCCAATGTCATTAAACTCCTCCCAAGACTGTAACAGAGTAGAGTGAACATGTATTTCTTGCCTTTTTAGCACCTAGCCCCCAGTTCTGACTTTCTAGCATGGCACAGGTTGACATTCAGTTGTCCTTCTTGTGGATAAAATGACCCTACCCTTAAGTCAGAAGTGGGTACTGATGGGACCAACCCAGTCATTTATCTCTATTTCCTTTGTCATAGTGACCACCCAGACCAGGTCATCACTTGGTTCACAGAGATGAGTAAAGTATTAGGTACATGACTCAAATCAAGACCAAAAAAGATACAAGGTGACTTTTTTTTTTTTTTCAGAAAACTGAGGAAAAAATTATTCTTGCTTTTGTAAAGAAGTTTTCCTAAGAAATGGCTTCTTCTCTTAGGGATGATGTTTCACCGATGTAAAGGCTGGTAGTGCTGCAGTCATTTTTCGACCATGAGGGAATGCAGCTTAAAGACGCAATGTAAGAGAGAACAGAAAAACATAGAGAAAGTACATACTTCATATCATAACTGATCATTGACACTTTCCCTATTGCAAAAATATCTAGTTATCTGAGCCCATAAACCTCCCTTATTGTTTAAGCCTGTTTGAGTTGAATTTTCCATTCCTTGTGGCTATAAGCATGTAGTTTGTCTTAGGTCAGACTTTCCAGAACCAAAGCCTCAGACAAGGATTCATGTGCAAATCTTTTTTTAGGACAGGGATCCCAGGAGAAACTGGGGTGTATGACATGTAGGGGCGGGAAGAAGAAGAAATTAAACAAGAAGTGATATCAGGCAGAGAGTTTCAGTCATAGTCTGAAAGGGAATCTATAGTAGGTCATTCATAATTTATCTTTAACCCAAAACTAGTGGGCTGGAATCTCGTACTCTTACATCATTCAGTGACTGGCTAAAATCTGCCCTAGGGGACATAGAACTTCAGACATTGACAGCTCTCTGTGTAGGAAGATGAAGTGGCGCTAGAAAGGAAATCTTTCAAAAAGAGTTGCAGGCGCAGGCAAGAGCAAATAGAAGGCAGAAGAGGAACTGATACAAGTAGAAAAAGGGATTAGGATCAGAGTGAATCTGAGTGGAGCACCAACAGTATTAGCACACAAATTTATTAGTCTTCAAATAAAGGTTATTGATTCCTTTTGTTGAGTACCTACCAATAGAAGCTGTGGTTAATATAGACGAGTAAATGGAGTGGTGATAATGAACATGATGCTTTTGACAAAGTTCAGGGAGTGTGTAGGTGTCGATGCCACAATAGCTAGTGGAATGGTTTAAAGAATCTGAAGCATAGTGTCCTGGACAGACTCCAAGAGAGCATCCTTGACTCTCCCCTCTTGCTATTTTATGGTTCTGTGTAGTCCCCTCCAACGGCGAATAAGACTGGCCTGTGTATCAATAAGATATTGCAGAAATGGTGGAGTGTGACTTATGAGGCTAGATCATAAAAATCATTGTAGCTTCCACCTGGTTTCCTAGGATCATTCATTCTTGGGGAAGCTAGAGCCATGTTATGAAGAATCCATGCAGTTGTATAAAGGGGCTTAAATGGTGAGGAGCTGAGATCACCTGCCAACAACCTTTTATGGAAGTGAATCCTTCAGCTCACTCAAGACTTCAGATGATGACAGCCCTGGCTGCCATCTTAACTGCAATATCTAATGGGAAACCTTAAGCCAGATAGCTTAGCTATGCCACTCTTGAATTCCTGACCCAAAGAAACTGTGAGAATAATAAATGTTTATTGTTTTAAGCTGCCCATGAATGGGGGTGTTTTGTGCAGCAGTAGACAATGAATATACAATGCAAACCACTTACATATCTGAAACACAATTTCTTGAAGAACAAACACACTTTTTATTTCACTTGCTCATTCACTCATTCATGGAGTATTTCATGCCAAGAAATGTAGTATAGACGAGTGATACATGCCTTGTCCCAGCCCTCTAGGTGCCCCATCTAAAGCCTACAAATTTTCTAATAAATCTTGGGTTGCCTTAGAAATGTCTGCTACTGATATCAATATACATAGAAAATATCATATAATCTAGCAATCCCAATATGGCTATATATCCAAAGGAAATGTAATCAGTATGTCAAAGAGATATCAACTGCACTGTACTCCCATGTTTTGTTTTGTTTTGTTTTTTGAGACAAGGTCTCACTCTGTCATCCATGCTGGAGTGGAATGGTGCAATCACACCTTGCTGTGGCCTCGACCTCCCAGGCTCAGGTGATCCTCCCACCTCATCTTCCCCAGTATCTGGGACTACAGGTATGCACTACCATGCCTCCATGCCTGGCTAATTTCTTTTTGTATTATTATTGTTATTATTATTATTTTGGTAGATACTTTCACGTGTCCCCCAGGCTGGTCTTGAGCTCATGGGCTCAAGCAGTCTGCCTACCTTGGCCTTTCAAAGTAATCATGCTAGTATGACAGGTGTGAGCCACTGCACCCAGCCTCCCACGTTCACTGCAACATTATTTATAATAGCCATGATATGGAATCAACCATCATTGGATGAACGGATAAAGGAAATGTGGTATATATACACGTGGGATATTATTCAGCCTTAGAAAGAGTTCCTGCCATTTGCAAAAATATGGATGTATCTGGAAACTTACATTAAGTGAAATAAGCCAGGCACAAAAAGACAAATACCAGCTGGGTGCAGTGGCTCATGCCTGTAATCCAGCACCTTGGGAGGACAAGGAAAGTGGATCACCTGAGGTCAGGAGTTTGAGACCAGTCTGACCAACATGGTGAAACCCCATCTCTTCTAAACACAGAAAATTAGCTGAGTGTGGTGGCACATGCCTGAAATCCCAGTTACTTGGGAGGCTGAGGCAGGAGAATTGCTTGAACCCGGGAGGTGGAGGTTGCAATGACAATGTGCCATTGCACTCTAGCCTGGGCAGCAAGAGTGTAACTCTGTCTCAAAAAAAGAAAAAAAGAAAAGAAAAAGAAAAAACAAAACAAAACAAATACCACTTGACCTCTCTTATATGTGGAATCTAAAAAAGTCATATTCATAGAGTAGAATGGTGGTTACTAGAGGGTGAGGTGGGAAATAGTTGGGAAAGAGAAGGGAAATATAAAACCGATTGGAAAAACTATTTGCACATTTAGCTAAAAGCCTGAGCAAAAAAAGCAAAATGTTAAAGGCAAATGCATGCAAATACATCATTTTGTAAAAAGTGGGATTGTCTTAAAACTGATGCCCTCTGTGGACCTAATGGCACCAAGGAAAAGATAAGCTCCTGCCACATATCCAGTGCTGAGAATTATCTTGACAAGACCATTCATTTTTGACATCGTGCCTGTGCAGAGATATTTCATTCCTGGAGGATGGGGATAATTGTGTGCAATGTTCAACATGCTCTCTATTCAATGTCAACTCTCCACAAAAAAGCATTTTGCCTTTTAGTTGGGTGAGGATGGTGATCATAGTCAGTAGACCCAAGAGCAATATTCTGAAAATTCAAGAGTCCATCAGATCTGAGAAGTTGGAAGATCTGATCTCTAATACATGGTTAATGGTAAAATCATAAAGAACAGAATCTGTCTAGTTTCTTCCTCACATTTTACATACTTTTTTCATTTTCCACTTCTGAAAATATAATACTAGAATTGGGCTCAAGCATTATGTGGGTTTTCTGTCAAAATGAGTATCTGTTTTGGATGATACAAATGTTATATACCAATTTACATAAGGTGCATGGTTTTAGGTAGCATGTATAATTTGATAAAAGTATCACTTAATTAAAGATTTGAACAGAATTCTATGTCACTATGTTAGTATTTTTGTGGGTCGCTTTTATAGCTTCTTAAAAGGTTTATTTTACATACACTGACTGAATATATTTAAAGTATACAACTTAATAAATTTTGGCACATGTCTACACTTTGGAAATCATAATCTCAACTAATATAATGAACATATCTTTCATATCCAAAAGCTTCTGTAATTCTTCCCTTCTGCCTATCCCCACCAACCCATCCTCTAACCACAGGCAAACTCTCATGTACTTTCTGCCACTGTGATTAGTTTATGTTTCCTAGATTTTTATATAAATAGAATTTTACACTGCCTATTTTCCTAGTCTGGGTTCTTTTACTCAATGTAATTATTTTGAACTCCATCTTTTTTTTTTTTTTTTACAACAGACAATAATTTGTTGTTGTTGTTTTGCCTTGTTGAGCAGTGCTTTTTTTTCTTTCAGCTACTGATGAACACTTGAGTTGTTTTCAGTTTTTGTTGTGTTTTGTTTTGTTTTGTTTTTGAGACAGCCACTCAAACTGCAGCTGTGGATCCCAGCCTCCCTGTGCTCTTGTGGGAGGGCCAGGAGCAAGGAGGCTCTGCCTACACTGGGTGCCAGTGTGGCTGCTGCCACCTTCCTAGGTGCAAGAGCTGGGTGTCTCTGCAGACTGCCCTCTCGGGGATCCCAGGAAGGAAGCCCCCTTCCCCCATCCCTGCAGGGTCAAAGATATCTGCCTGGCTTCTTTCGACTCCCTGTACCTGATCCCATCTCTGAGTGGGGTTGGGGTCCATCTCCAGGGCCATGAATAGCAGTGTGAGGTAGAGTTCTGAATGAAACAGGTTCACAGTAAATCCCCACCTTTGGGCCAGGGAGAACCTGAAAGCTGAGAGCCAGGCTGCCAGTCCTGTAGACCACAGTGGGAACTTGTGTCTCTTCTGGGCCTGCCCATGGGCACTCATGGACCAATCAGCATGTACTTCCACCCCTCTGAGGTCCATAAAAGCCCTCAACTCATCCAGAGGAGAGCAGAGGATGGACAGAGGATGACGAGAGCAGAGAGGAGAAGGGACGGGATGACCAATAACTGCAGAGCATAGAGGAGTACCCATCTCTGCTGATAGCTGGGGATGATGGAAAGGCCAGCTGCCCAGAGGAGTATCTTCTCTGCTGAGGCTGCAGAAATGACCTGCTGGCAGAGATAAGCTGCCCTCTCTGCTAAGAGCTTCAGAGACCTGCAGAGACATGGGAATGACTTCCCTACAGAGAGGAGCCAGGGCTTCCACTCTACTAAGAGCTGAACACTCCCTGGACAACCTGCCTGCAGAGAAGAGCTACCCACTCCTCTAAGCTGTTCTAACACTAAATATAATTCTTTTTCACTCTTCACTTTTCTGCCTACCACATTCTTCCTGGACACAGGACAAGAACTCAGGCAAAGGTGGTGTGGCCACAGAGGTTTCCAGCCAGAAAAATCAGCACCCCAGTGATCCCACAGTACTTGATATGTTTATCAAATGTAAAAAATTAACATTGGTGTAATACTACTAACTACACTAAAGACTTGATTTACCCAGGTTTTCTTTTAAGTAATTCCTCTTTTTTCTTCTTAGATCCAACAAAGGATACCTCATTGTATATAGTCATCAGGTCTTCTTAGTTGCCTGGATTATAAATTTCTCAATCCTTCATGACCTTAACACTTTTGAAGAGTAGTGACAAAGTATTTTGTAGAATTTAGATTTCTCTGATTTTTTTCTCATAAATATACTAAGATTGTTAATTTGGGGGAATATTATCACTTTTATACCTAGTTTTTTGAGGGTTATTTTTTGTCATTAATGAGTATTAAATTTTATAAATTTATTTTCTGTGTCTGTCATTTAATAATAGGGCTTTAATTTTTTTTTATTTTGTTAGTCTAATCTATTGCATCATTTAATTTTAAAATATAAACTAATCTTGCATTCCTGGCATAGAACTCAGTTGCTTATGATATATATATTCTTTATTCATTCTGAATTTCATTTGCTAATATTTTGTTGATAACTTATGTCTAGGCTTTGAAGGTCTATTAATCTAAAATTTACTCTTCTTATAATGTATCTCTCAAATTTTGGCCTCATATAGTGAATTGGGAAGTATTCTCACCACCTCTATTTTCTGAAATAATTTATTTTAGTGATCTGTTACTTTTTGCTTAAACATTTGACAGAAATCACAAGTGAAGCCATCTGGCACTGGAATTCTCTTTATGGAAATAATTTTAATTATTAAATAAATTAATAGATAAAGAGCTATTACTGCTTTCTATTTTTATGTGTTTATTTCTTTTTAAGGAATTTGTCTACATCATCTATATTGTTAGGTTTATTAATATACAGTTAAGAATAACATTATGAATCATAATCTGTCTGTATACTTGAAATGCACATAGGATCTGTAGTGATGTTTCACTTTCATTTTCAATATTTGTAATGTATGAATTGATCTTTATTTTAGCTCATATCTCTAGAGGTTTATCTGTTTTATTGATTTTGTCAAAGAAACAGCTTTGGCTTTATCATTCTTTATTTTTGGTTCATTATCTATCTTGTTACCTTTTACATTTATCATTGTTAATTCCTTTGTTCTACTTTCTCTGGCTTTTATTTGCTTCTTTTCCCAATCTCCTTGAGATGAAAGCTTATTTAATTCATAATTTTTTCTTTTCTAGTACCAACATTTAAAGATGATATACAATTCTCTTTAGGCACAACTTGGGTCATATTCCATATATATGCTACATACAGATATGCTGTGTTTTCATTGTCATTGGTTTAGACATTAACTTTAATTTCATAGTACATTTTAGTTTAGAAATATTTGTGTTTTTTCCAAATACCCCTTTGTGATTTCTTCCTAACTGATCCATTTAAATATTATATATCATATACATCAAAACTTTTACTAGTTATTAGATGCTGGGATTTGGGGGTGAAATTGGTTGGTTAATGGTGAAAAAATATAATTAGAACAAATAAGATCTAGTATTTGATAGCCCAACAGTAAATAATAATTTACTGTATCTTTTTAAATAACTAAAAGAGTGGAATTAGAATGTTCCCAACTCCAAGAAATTACAAGTGCTTGAGGTGATAAATACCCCAATTACCATGATGTGATTATTACACATTGCATGCCTGCATCAAAACATGTACCCCATAAACAGATACACCTATAATAGTTAAAAATAATTTTTAAAAGCCCCAAAACCTTTTAAATTTATTGATACTTGTTTCATAGGCCAAAATATGGTCTACTTTGGTAAATGTTTCATGTGCACAGGGGAAAAAAAAAAGGACATTCTGCTATTTGAGGGCATCATGTTTTTAAAATATCAGCACTTGATTGTATAAGGTTATTCAGGTCTTCTGTATCCTTACTAATTTTATGTCTACTTATTTCTGTCAATTAGTGACAGAGGAATACTGAAATCTTCAAATATAATTGTTGATTTTTTACTTCTATCGGTTTGGCTTCACGTATTCTGAAGCACTGTTTTAGGAGCATATACATTTGTAACTATTATGATTTCTTAATTGAATCTTTCATTAACATGAAATGTCTTTTTTCAAGTGACTTGCAGTGCAGTCTAATTCTTTGATGCTTGTTTTTAAGATTTCTTAGAAAAAATTTTCCTATAGAGGTAATTTACTCCTATTACTAGGTTGTGACCCTATTGGTATATCTACGATATTTCTGAGTGTTCAGTGAGTTCTCTCACCATGGCTGACCAGCCCATGTGGGTTCTGATAACTGTTCTTTGAAAGCTGTTCTCTATTTTTGTAGTCATGATTTCCCTGGCTTCATATATTTTTAGCCTCATGTTCGCGATTTAGTCTTCAGTCAATGACCTGAGAGAACCCCATTTCAGATTTCTGAAATGACTTCTCTATACAGATTCTTTCTTGTACTCTGATCAGCCAAATTCCATCTCAAAATCCTTGAACTTTGGCTGGGCGCAGTGGCTCATGCCTATAATCCTAACACTTTGGGAGGCCGAGATGGGAGGATTGCCTGAGCTTAGAAGTTGGAGGTCAGCTGGGCTAACATGGTGAAACCCTGTCTCTACCAAAAAATACTAAAAATTAGCCAGGCATGGTGGCAGGCACCTGTAATCTTAGCTACTCCAAAGGCTGAAGAACGAGAATCGCTTGAACTCTGGAGGCAGAGGTTGCGGTGAGCTGAGACTGCATAAGGGCTGTCCAGCCTGGATGACAGAGTGAGACTCTATCTCAAAAAAAAATAAGTAAAAAAATAAAAAAATAAAAAATAAAAATAAAAACACCTTGAACTGTAACTTCTGTCTTCTGAACATGAAGAGACCACTGTGCTCTGCTATGTTTCCCCTTCTGACATTGTATTCTCAAAAACGCAGTCGGGCAAAAAGCCATAGTGACAAATGGACTGAACTCTCTTACTTCTCTCCTCTTAAGGATCACTTTCTTTTGTTCCTTGTTTTCAAATCTTTGAGAACGGCCATTTCATTATTTGTCCAGTTTTTTACTTATCTATAGTTATTCGGCAGTGTATCAATTGGCAGGGCTGTCATAACAGAGTAGTGCAGACTGGTGACTTAAACAACAAGAATTTATTTTCTTACAGTTCTGGAAGCAAAAAGGCCAAGATCAAAGTTTGACAGAGTTGGTTTCTTTTGAGGCCTCTCTTCTTGGACGGTAGATGACCACCTTCTCTCTGTGTCTTTACATGGTTGTCCCTCTCTGTGTCTGTGTTCTAATTTCCTCTTCTTGTAATAATGGATTACAGCCCAGTCTAACAACATCATTTTAACTTGATAACCTCCTTAAGATCTTATCTGTAAATACAGTTACATTTTGAGCTATTGGGGATTTATGTTTCAACATATGAAATTTTTCTGGGGGAGGAGCACAATTGACTCACAATAAACAGTCCAGTAATGATTATGTTTTCATGCCAGCAACAGAATTTTTGAATACTTGCTCTTTGCCAGTCATTTTATAAACAAGTTACATACTTTAACTCAATTAATTGTCCTAATATCCCTGTCAGATAGATATTATACACTCTATTTTAGATCTAAGGACACTAAGCTTCAAGAGTGAAGTAATTTGCCTATGGTGCTGTAGCTAATAAGCAGAAGAGCCTGGATTTGAATCTAAGTATTACCCCAAAGTCCGGTTCTTAACCACTATGCTTTGCCTTCTTTTAGGGCACACATGAAAGGCAAAACTAATGTCTGTAGATTATATTCTTGGAACTGTGGGCAGATATTCCTAAAATACCTAGCCTTGAAGCTTAACTGCATACAGAGTTTTACTTCTTAGCAACTCACAAATTTTCCCATGTCAGAAAACAGAAAAATACTAGAGTATAATTCATTAGTCATATGAAATAAACATCTTTCATTTTGTTTGTCTCTCTCACTCAAACTCTTACTTTATCAATATGTATATAACTTTCCTTATGATATTCTTAACATAAGCAAAAAATGAGAATTTTATATAAATGAAGTGTCAAATAGCATAATGATCCAGCATATGTGGAGTAAAGTTTGCTTTATTTCTAAATTATCAGTTATATATGGATAGCGGGCCAAAGAGAACTCTCATCATTTTGAGAGTTAATTTATTCATCAGTCAAATAAAAGCATTCATTTAGGCATCAGCAGAAGTAGTTAGACATTGATTTTTCATGGACCCATTTATGTCAAGGATAATCAATGATTATAAATACATTATGACAGAAATGTCTTCTATCTCGAATAATAAATTAGACTAACACTTGACATCTAAAATTTAGTTTTTAAATATCTTATGACAGCAGGAGTCTTCTGTGTAAAATAAATAGTTAATATATGAGGCAGAAAACTGACATAGTAGTATGCAGTGTGGATTCTAATGTTGATACGCCAGTTTGGGCACTGTAGTGTAATTTCTATGCAGGTCATATTTTCATATGCATCTTGAGCTATTGATGGTCAAATGAGGATAGGCCTAAAGGGCCATATTCATTGGAGTTTGTTTTATAAAATTGGTTGATTTTAAATATAAATATTTATTCTTTATTATCCTTGCTCGAAGAATTTCTTTCAATATGTGACTAAAATGTTAACAGTATGTTCATGAAGACAGAAAAAGAGGTCAAAAAAAAAAGTCAAAATTGCTGTCAGGCATCAGAGTATTTAAAGAATACTCCACTATTAAAGCTTTTTACTCAGCTTATTTGTAGACTAATGATAATCTAGAGATTCAACTTGTTCACCGAAAGTACAGCTTCTGGTGTGCCAATAATAAAAACAGGAGCTTGAGACAAGGACTAAAAGGTAGTCAGTCTGGGAGGTCATCTCAGGAAGAAAGAATGAGGAATTGAGAAGAGGAAAACAAAGAAGTTATCAAAGACAATGAGGGTGTGTAATTTGTCACTGCAGATACTGGAAACTGAGTCCTAGGAACCTCTGAGGCACCATGGAGAGAATTCCTTAGTTTCCCTTCTGAAGGATTGCAGAATGTGGGTAGTATTTTTCTGTCAACAATCATACCCCATTAATTTAGCGGTGTCCCCAGGGGCATTAAATCCCTCTCAGTTGTGGCCTGTGCCTGGTTGCTGGATGAGGAGACTTTCCAGTTCCTAGACAAAGCCCAGGGGCAGAAAAACAGATCAGCTCTGAGGATGACATCAGCGGCCAGTGCAAGAAACCATCCACCATGGCTCCTCTGAGATCAGTGTTGGGATATAATACAGGGCACCAAATATATCTGCAACAAATAGAACATTTGCTTTTTTATTTGCAAAGTGTAGGATTTCTTTCTGAGGGTAAAGTTCTTCCTGATGAGCATGGTCCTTCTCAGTGAGTCACAGAGCACCGCTGAGTAGCAGCATTCGTCCAGCCTTCTAATGAAAGATGAGAATGAAATTTTATCTTTCTCCAGCCATGGTGCCATCTGGACATGGGATTAATGACCATAGAGATGAAACCGTTAAAGCATTAATCCCAGTGCAATGGCAAATGCACAAATATAAACATATGTGCAAATGGGGGTTAAAGACTACTTAATGACTTTAAGAAATCTGGAGGGAGTACATTAAGTGTGGCCTTGTGAGCAGATAAAATAGGTGGCCATTTACAACCTATATATTTGGAGAGCTGTCATGCCTGGAGAAGAAACACCGTTCCGGCACTTTTCTCATGTTTAAATCAGGGGAACTTCATTACAGTAACATTTTTAATGACTTTAATTGACACACAATAAACTGCATATCTTTAGACTGTACAAATTGCTAAATTTGACATGAATGCACCTGTGAAACCACCCCCACAATCAAGATAACGGATGAGTCAATAACATCCAAAAATTTCTCTATGCCTTTTTGTAATCCCTTGTCTGCCCTACTCTCTCCTGAGGCAACCACTGATCTGCTTTCTATCACTGTAGATTAGTTTATTGTCTAGACAATGTACATGAAGAGGCTCATACAGTAAATAATCATGTTTTATCTTTTTTTACACTCAACATAATTATTTTGAGATTATGCTGCTATATGTATCAATAGTTTTTACTTTTTATATCTGTATTTTCCATTCTATCAATATGCTACAATTCATTTATTCATTAACCTATTTATGTACATTTGGATCTTTTCCAGTTTCTGGCAATGACAATAAAACTGCTTTGAAGAATTATATACAAGTTTTTGTATGGACAAACGTTTTCTGTTCTCTTGGCTAAAACAGAAATGGCTGAGTGATAGTATGTATATGTTTAACTTTTTAAGAAACTGACAGACTGTTTCCAAAGTGGTTACATCATTATACATTCCCACCAGCAGTGTGTAAGAGTTCCAGATGCTCCAAATCATTGCCGACAGTTTGCGTGGTCAGTGATTTGACTGTTAGTGGGTATGTAGTGTTATCTCAGTGTGATTTTAATTTGCAATTTCCTGAAGACTGATTATTGAGAGTATGTTTTAATGTGTTTATATGTCATTTGTATATGTTATTTGCTGAAGTGTCTATTCAAGGCTTTTGCCTATTGTCTCACTGTGTTGCTTGTTTATTGTTGAGTTTTGAGAGTGCTTTATATCAGTTCTTTGTAAGTATCTGATTTGAAAATATTTTCTTTCCAGCTGTGGTTTGTCTTTTCTTTCTCTTAACAGTGATTTTTAAAAGCAGATGTTCTTCAATTTGATGAAATCCTATCTTTTGTCTTATGAATTATGCTCAGCCTAAACTAGGTCATAAAATATTTCTTTAACATTTTAATCTAGAATTTGATAGTTTTAGGTTTTATATCTAGGTATATAATGAATTTTGAGTTAATTTTTATAGAGTGTGATTTATAGATCAAAGAGCTTTTTTTTTTTTTTTTTTTTTTTTTTTTTTTTTTTTTTGCCATTTGAGTTTCCATTAGTTCAATCACAATGTATTACTAGTAGCAGAAGAAAGGCGATTGTAGTAGTAAACTAATTAAGGTTGGTCTCTTTGAAGGATGGGAGTGGGTAGCCTTTATCTGCTATAGTCGGACAGGTTGCCAGATGCTTCGGATCAATTCTAATCTTACCCCAGCTGATAAAATAGGTGTAGCAGATGTGTTTGGGTCCCTAATGGGCCACCTCTTATTTCAGTTGCTGCTGCAAAGTTCATCTCCTTTGCCACCTCCCACCTCAGCACACTGTGCATTCTACCTCTAGATCTTCTCTGATGTCACATAGTTGGTGCTCACTCAGTATTGCAAATGCAGCCTGGAAATACAGGGAAGCTAATGCCTCAGGACAAGTCTCAACCAGAACACATCAGCAACCAGTGGATAAATGTTCCTGTCTCAGATTTTTCAGGAGAGCACTTCCGAGGGGCATTCTATAAACTCTTCTTAGGCGCTTATGGAAGAACCAAGCTCCTGGTACCCACAGAACAACCTAACAATATACTTTCAACTGCCTTTTCTTCTTTTTTCAATCTCCCAACACCTTCATTGATGATCCCTAGGATTATCTTCCAAATAAAATAACTGCACCCAAGTATTTGTCTCAGGCTCTGGTTTTAGGGTAACTCAAACTAAGAAAATAGTCATTTTTATTCACATATTGGACAGAATTAAATTTCACCAAGATAAAAGCAAATGTCTGAAGTCACGAAGCTCATAAATGATGATGCTGGGATTTGACCTATGTTCGTTCCTTGATAGGATCATTCTGTTCATTCACCTATAGCTTGGCAAAGGCATTAATGTATAGCAGCCAGAAGCAGGATTTAAAGATTCAGGAGCCAGATTGCTTGGTTCTGTCACCTGCTGGCTGTGAGAACTTGAGCAAGTTCCTTAACATCTCTGTGCCGCAGTTTTATCACATAAAAATGGACATAGTTTTTTTTACTTTTACCTCTCAGGATTAAACAAATTAATATTAATAAATTATTGGGACAATGCTTCACAAATAATATTACATATATTGATTACTATTAATATTTTTACATTATTGTGGTTGTGGTTGTCATTGTTATCACCAAGCCATGCAATAGCAATACACAGATTGTCTTCCTCCACATCACACCTGCATGTGGTAATCTAGTTATATTCCCTGTGGGAGTAATGAGGAAGAAAAGTTGAGAGGGATCTCTGCTGGCACCACATGTAATCAGAGAAGGAAGTATTTAATTGTATCGTTGTGATAAAATCATGCAACTTGAGTAGATAGAATCAAATAATTTAAAAAAGTGTTTGTATCAGTTTGCACCCCCAAAAAGAGCATATGAGAATTCCATTTGCCTGGCAACACAGATCTACGATGATAGAATGCCATCTTTTAAGAAGCCAGCACTGACTGATTAGTGTACACATCACTTCTCCTACTAAGTCATTCTCTACTACACTGTCCTTTCTAATTTTTATTTATAGCATTCATTTCTAACAACTTGTCCAGTTCATTTATTTGTTTATTTTCTCTACTATCAGAAGCTCTCTGAGGGGAAGAAACTTAACTGTTAATTGCTTTGTTTTTAAGGTTTTTAATGGATACATAATAGATGTACATATTTTGGAGGTTGATGTGATAACTTCATACATTCATACAATATGTAAAGATCAAATCAGGGTAATTGGGATATCTATCATCCTAAATGATTTTCTTTTCTTTATGCTAAGAACGCTTGAATTGCTCTCTTCTGGCTATTTTAAAATGTACCTTGGATAAATGTTAACCATAGTCACCCTACTGATTATTAAACATTATCTTATCTTATCTTATGCCTTCTATCTAGCTGTAGAGTTGTATCCATTAATCGACCTCTCTTCATCTCTATACCCTCTACTCTTCTCAACTTCTGACAACCAACAATCTACTCTTATCTTCATGAGATCCACTTTTTTAGCTCCTGCATATAAATGAACACATATGACATTTGTCTTTCTTTACTTGGCTTATTTCAGTTAACATAATGACCTCCAGTTCCATCTATGGTACTGCAAATGACATAATTTAATTCTTTTTTACAACTAAATAATATTTTAGTATATATATATATATATATATATATATATATATATATATATACATTCTTCATCTATTCACAGATGGCCACTTAGGTTGATTATATATTTTGACTACTGCAAATATTCCTTCTATAAACATGGGAGTGCAGCTATCTCTTGGATCTATTGATTTCCTTTCTTTTGGGTATATATTCAGTAGTGGAATTGCTGAATCATATGGTAGCTTTATTTTTAGTTTTTTGAGGACCTTCCATGCTGTTTTCCCTAGTGGCTGTACTAATTTACAATACCACCAATAGTGTATGAGTGTTCCCTTTTCTCTATATCCTTGCCAATGTTCAGTATTCCCTGTTTTTGACAAAAGCCATTTTAACTGAAGTAAGATGATATCACATTGTGGTTTTGATTGGCATTTCTCTGATGATTTCTGATGCTGGGCATTTTTTCAAATACCTGTTGGCATTTGTATGTTTTCTTTTAAGAAATGTCTATTTAAAATTTTTGACCACTTTTTAGTTGAATTAATTGTTGTTTGCTATTGAATTGTTTGAGCCCTTAAATATTGAAGTTAATCTATTACGCTAATCACTTATAGATATTATGTGACATATTCAACTGTATTAAAACTATATAAACAGGAAGAAACAATGAACTAATAGTCAAAGTAATTTTATCTGGCTTTGAAATGCACACACATGAACCCATTTACACACTCAAGCACTGAACATTTTGTGACACCATACCCCTCCCTGTGCTACTTATCTCAGCATTCTGAATCCTGTGAAATGAGGGCAAGTCGGAAAATTGTAAATAGGGATGCAAGGGAAATCCTCAGGCTAGCAGAGTTAATCTGTAAAACATAAAATACTCTGTCAAATATTTTAAGAATTAGCTACTAAGAAATGACATCTCTGCCGACTGTACCCACTTTGAATGCTAGTTTTATTAGACAGTTGGGGTAATGTGCTAGTCAGAACAACTGCTGAAGAATATACATCAAAGTCAAAATGGCTCCGAAGAAAAGAAGGGAATGTATTGTATCATGTAACATGAATTGATTGATATGTTTGACTTTAGGCAAAATTGGATTTACAAGTTCAGATAATTTTATCAGGACTTATTCTTGATATTCTGATCTCTAATCTCTTCTTCATCTCTTCATTCTCAGGCAGATTATTTCTTCATGGTGGCAAAATGGTTGCCAGTCATTTTTCTTTCTATTCATCCCACTTGAAAAAGCCTTTCTCTTGTCTTTAAGTTTCATCACAATTCTTAGAATTAAGGATCATCTGTCTGACTTAGGTTGTAAGCCAATGTCTGACCCATTGCTATGGCCAAAAAGAGTGAATGAATTCTCTGACTGGCAAAACATAAGCCTAACTTTGAGGCTGAGGGTAAACATAACTCTATTCAAATAACGTTGATTAAAAATGGGGATCAGGGCATTTGTTCTCCAAAGGAAAATTGAGGTGTGACTATCAGATAAAAGGTAAATAAGCACCCAGCAGGGAAAAGCAGTAAATGTCTTACATGGGTAACCTATATACTATCCACTGTATCTGCATGAGTCACAGACAAAATTCCTCTAGAAAATTCTACTTAATTTCTGATCACTCAGATCAGTTCTGGTTGCCTGCTACTGTCCCTACAATGTGCCAATAAGGCCAATCACGACCTTTATATTTTCTATCCTCTTCCTCATCACTGTCATCATCTTCATCTGAAAACACCTGTTTCTATAACTAGCCAGTTGAATAAACAAGCTAGCAAGGATGATGCCTGTCTTGTAGCACAAAGATTGTCAACCTGCATTCCACGCCTCCCCTCCCCACGCAGCACCAGATGATATGCAAAATATCTCTGTGTTTTGGTATATGCATTTTAATGTTTACAGTGTCCATAGAGTTAGTTCAATTATTAGAGGGATTAGGAATCCCCCTTCGCAAGAATTTAAAATCCGCACAATTAGAAGGGCAGTGAATTAATCCCAGAACCCAGGCTCTTAGAATGATAATTTTAAACCTGGAATTCAGGAAGCTCAAATACTTGCATGGAAAAAGTTATTACATCTTGATTCTTACTTCCTTCTAAGTGAAATTTAGTAGTTCCTTTCATTATGCGTATAGATAAAAACCAACAGTATTAGTAGTATCTGTAACTTTGTCACTATTGAAATACCCATTTTCCCATCACATTAGTTTTTACAAACATCATGAGACATTGTTTATACTTGTCACCACTTTGAAATTACAGTAATTATCAGATATGCTGCTACATCTTATTATTTAATTCCTTAATAAAAGAAACTAATAATCACAATTGTTAAATATTTTGATGTCTGTACTTTAATACAATGAGTTTCCTTTGTAATACTGTGTGTTTTTATTTTATGGATTCAAAAACATTATTCCAAAAAGCAATCCACTGGCTTTACCAGATGACTGAAGGAGTCCAAAGGTGTCAACGAAGGTTAGAAAAAACACATTTCTTAGCTAAGACACTAACTCTTCTACTAGACTTCCTGTTACAAAATTTTGCTACGTTACTGTGGAGATAACATTTTTATTGTCATGGGGGTTCTATACAGATAATGTTAAATAATTATTTATCTAGTAAATCTCTGTCACCAAATCAGAAGCAAACTCCCCCAATATGTCATTTATTTTGTGGGTTCAATCCTAGTGAGCGTTCCCTTGTGTGAAGTTTAGTATTCCTGCATCAGGATAGTGTTTAAATTTATATTCAAAGTTCATCCAGAAATATTCTTCAAGAAGAGAACCTCGTAGATTTAGAATATAATGACGTGATGAGAAATCTTGTCAAATTAGAATGTCATCAGTATTGAGTGCTGGATAAAATTTCCCATTACAGGGATTTAAAGTTGGTGTCTTTATGTTAGGTTTTTTTTTTTTTTTTTTTTTTTTTTTTTTTTTTTTTTTTTTTTTTTTTTAAGGGGAGGAGAAGTAGGGAGAAATTTTTAGTAGTAATGTCACATCTTCCAAATTAAAGTTAAGGTGAATACAAGGTTTGGCAAAGCCGCTTGGCAGCAGTTGTATTTGCCCACCCAACGTAAGCTTGTTGTACAATTAGGTAGACAGATCAGCAAAGCCTGTGGGTACACTAATTGTTTATTGGTTATGTGTTGTTTGAATTGATGCTGAAGATTTGAATCATTCAAACTGCATTATTTTAGTTGAAGAACTTTAAAATATAACTTCAAATGTTATCTGTAGTTAAGAAAATATTTGGTTTTTATTCAAGGAAGAAAAAATTGTCAGTTCTTTAACTGTAAAGCAGATGATGACTCAGGGTTGCCACTATTCCCCCACTGTGTGGGATAATGTTGTTGTTATGGTATTTATAACCTACCCATAACTTCATATTTCCAAGCTGCCTGTAAACATGTCTTCTTTGTCACAACTGCATGTGCTTATTCTGGAAGGAAGAGATGGTAGACAACAGTATACTTTGGGTTATCCAAGCAAGTTACTGAGGCAATGGGAGATCCCAGGATATATTAATTAGAGCGTTTTGGTTACAAGTACTAGAAAGCAGTATTTAACCTGTTACAAGATGGCTACCTTGTTCATTTTGCTTTGATTTTTTTTTTTTTTTTTCTTTTTTTTTTTGAGACGGAGGTTCGCTCTTGTTACCCAGGCTGGAGTGCAACGGCGCGATCTCGGCTCACCGCAACCTCCGCCTCCTGGGTTCAGGCAGTTCTCCTGCCTCAGCCTCCTGAGTAGCTGGGATTACAGGCACGCACCACCATGCCCAGCTAATTTTTTTGTATTTTTAGTAGAGACGGGGTTTCACCATGTTGACCAGGATGGTCTCGATCTCTTGACCTCGTGATCCACCCGCCTCGGCCTCCCAAAGTGCTGGGATTATAGGCGTGAGCCACCGCGCCCGGCCCATTTTGCTTTGATTTTATCTGCTATAATCGGCAAGTCATTGGCAGAAATGGTTTTAAATCAAACACTAAAGCAAGGACACAGGTTCTGTCTTCTCATTACAGGTTTCTTTCCTTCTGTGGTTATACAATGACTGGGCATTTAGGGGCTAGACCAGGCATCCCCAGACTTTTTATACAGGGGGCCAGTTCACTGTCCCTCAGGCCGTTGGAGGGCGGCCACATACTGTGCTCCTCTCACCGATCACCAGTGAAAGAGGTACCCCTTCCTGAAGTGCGGTGGGGTGGGGGGGGTCGGCGGGGTGGATAAATGGCCTCAAGGGGCCACATGTGGCCCACGGGTGGTAGTTTGGGGACACCTGCGCTAGACTTTTATGGTTCTGGAAAGAGAAAGACTTGTTCCTAATTGACCTAACCCGGATCATTTGATCATCCCTGAACCAATAACTATAAGAGGGGACAGAATAGGAGGACTATTTTGGGTCAATCAGGATTCATGTCTGGAGAATGGGTTGAAGTAATTTCCTTCCAGCCTAAGTGTGGTGACTCATGCCTGTAACCCCAGCACTTTGGAAAGGCAAGACAAAAGGATCTCTTGAACTCCGTAGTTTGAGACCAGCCTGAGTAACACAGAAAGATCCTGTCTAAAAAAAAAAAAATCTCTTCCAAACCTCAGGGCTTGGGACATGCAAATCCTGCTGCTAAAGGAGAAAGAGAGACACTGAGGAAGCTTATAGAGAAATACCAAGGGAAATGTGTTCTTAGGGAAAGGGCAAGTAGTAGGTCTCATAGGCTTTCTTTTCCTGTTGTCTACTTCGGTTTATTAGATTGAGACTTGACTTGGGGAGGACAGAGAGAGGTTGGGCTTGGGAATGAAGGGGATGGAGGCTGAGCTTGAGGAAGTTGAGAGTAGGAGCTGGTATTGTCAGAGTTCCTGTTCGTGTTGATAAGTGAAGAATAGGATAAGAAAGGTATTTGCTAGACATTTGATCACACTTTTCTGGATTCTGAAAGGATTATCCCAAATTCAGCCCAGTTACAATGAAATTCATCCTCAAGCCCAAGTCAGGTACACATGGATGATCTAAGCACTAGCTGAGGGATAAATGCACTGTGCATCCTGCACATAATTCTGTTTCTAAGCTGGAGGACTCTAACACATGGGGTGTCCTGGCTGACCATGCTCCCTTGCTTCATTTTTGGTTTTCCCTGTTCATTTTTCAATTCTGGATTGTGGTGGACATTTTATCTTCTGTAGGAAGCTAGCAGCAGCCCCTACTGCTGCCTGTTCCTATAGTCCAGACAACACATGTTAGACTGTAGCTATTGATCTAGACATTCCAGCCGGTCAAAATGCCTACTCAATAATGCCTATCCACCCCATGTCTTTTATCTAGTTGCCAGTACTCATATATTCCTGCTCAAAATCATCATAATATTAGTTCATCTTTATTGCGGACTTGAATGCATTAAGCACTATTCTAATAACTTCATGTATATTCATTCATTTATACAATAAGATCCTTCAATGTCTCTTGATTGCCTACAAAAAAAAATCCCACCTAGATTATTCAAATACCCCTGTAAACTAGAATATATTCACTTTTCTAGCCTGCTCCTACATAGTCTATATTTCAGACACATAGAAGTTTTCTGTTTCCCAAATATCATCTGCATTTCCTAGACTTTGAACTTACTCACTCTGTCAATGGCACCTCAAACCCATCTCTCACCACCAAAAGCGTCATGAAACATCAAACTCCTAATATCCCTGAATAAGAATAAATTTTCTCTCCTCTGTAAATCTAACACTTGTAGTTTGACCCTTGACTACAACACAATTGGAAAGGCACAGAACTTCCCTACTGTACATAGACTCGTTTAATTTAACACTTATTAACTACCTACCACACATCAGGTGCTTATTCATTGTCAGTGGTACAATAATCTACAAGGCATGGTCCCTGACCTCAAAGATCTTATGGTCTAATGTTAGAGAAAACATACGTCTATGTAATTCCAACACAGGGTGAAAATGCTGTGCACATTGGGGTGACATAAGTACAAAAGTACACAGACGTACAAAATGAGAGGTACAAAACTGTCTGAAATGTAATCAGAGCACACTTCATAGTGGATGGAGGTGGACTATGATGAAGGAGAGGAATATGAAGACATAGGCACAGGAGAAAGTGCATTTGAGGGAAGGCCCATTATCAAAGGCATGATTATTCAAAATTCACGTAATGTTTGGAAATTGTAAGTTATGTGAAAAGCTTAGGGAGTGCTTTTAGGAGGAAGACTTTGTGCTAAGGGCATGGATGGTGAGTTCAACAAAACATGGATTTAAATTCTGGCTTTACAACCCAGGAACTCTTTGACATTGGGCAAGTTAGTTAATTGCTTTGAGTTTTTCCTCATATATAATATGGGTTTTATTAAAATTCATTCATATATGTATTTTCTGTATTTGCTTTTACCCTACAATAGCAGAATTAAATAATTGTGTTTTCTATAAGAACAAACCAAGAAAAAATGACCTATAAAGCCTAAAAATTCTGGCCGTTTATGGAAAAAAGCTTGCTAATCTCTGCTCTAGTGTGTATCATTAAAAGAATAGGACAAAAACCTTTCCTTTTCTCTGAGACAGAGTCTCGCTCCATTGCCCAGTCTGGAGTGCAGTAGTGCAATCTCTGCTCACTGCAACCTCCACCTCCTGGGTTCAAGCAATTCTTGTGCTTCAGCCTACAGAGTAGCTAGAATTACAGGTGTGTGCCACCACACCTGGCTAATTTTTATAGTAGAGATATAAATATACCTGGCTGTATTTATAGTAGAGATGGAGTTTCAGTATGTTGGCCAGGCAAATAAATCTTAAACTCCCAATCTCAGGTGATCTACCTACCTCAGCCTCCCAAAGTGCTGGGATTACAGGCATAAGCTATTGCTCCTATCCAGGAAAATGAAAAATGAAAAACTTTAATTCTTTATGGCAGTAAGATAAAATGTTTTAATAGGTTGAGAAATGGTAGTCTAAGCGTATTGTTTTGTTAAAAGAAAAATTTAGGCAAATTAAATTTAACAGAGTCTATTTGGTCAAAGCACAATTTATGTATCAGACAGCACTTGGAGCCAAACGAGGTTTAGAGAGGTCTGTTCTGCAACATGGGCAGTAACTATTCATAAACAGAACATGGAAATGAAGTACAGAAATAGCTCGATTGGTGTCTTAGTCTGTTTTGATACTGCTGTAACAGCATACTGGAGGCTGGGTAATTTATAATAAACAGAAATTTATTTGGTTCATATGTCTGGAAGCTGGCAAGTCCAATATTAAGAGGCCTGCATCTGGTGAAGGCATTCTTATTACATCATCCCATAGTGGAAGGTAGAAGAACAAGAGAGGACAACAGAGAAGAGCAAGAAGGAGGCTGAACTTGTCATTCTGTAAGAAACTCCCTCTCAAGATAACAATCCCAATCCTGTGATTATGGCATTAACACATGAATGAGAGCAGAGCTCTTATGGCCTAATCACTTATTAAGTTTCACCTCTTAATACTGTTACAACAGTAATTAAATTTCAACACAAATTTGGGAGGAAACAAGTCACATCCCAATCATAGAGATAAGCTAGCCATTTGCCTTACTGACCATGGTCTAAAGCAGTTGGTTGCCTGTGATTGGCTGAAGCTTGGCTGCTTATGATTGGATGAGGCTCAACTGTTTGTTTTCACTACTAATTAGGTTTTCAGTTTGTTTGTACTAAGTAGGTTATGGTTTGTTACAGAGGAACTCAAAGTACGGAGACAGCCTCAGGTCAGTGATCTGCTGCTTATTTAAATTAACAGTTTAGAAATATAATGGCAAGGACAGGAAGAAATAGATTACAGAGTAAAAAAAAATGATTGTTTCTTGGTTAGGTTAAGAGAACTGCTGGATTTTTTTTAAGGTTAGGTTTATTAATATTATTTAACATTTCAAAATAATAGTATAAACTATTTTGATAAACAAATAAATTTATGCCAAGAAACAACCATAACACCTTCCCTTGATCTCCATCTTTTTCTGAAACTGTTAGCCTCTCTCTCCTTTATTACCAAAGTTTCCTGAAGGACTTGGCTATACTTGCTGCTCTGTATAGTTCTATACCCTTCAATACAGGAAACTGTTCCTAATGCTATCAACATTCTCCAGGTTGCCAAAACAAGTAAATGTCTTTTCTAACATGTTATCTTACTCTTAGCAGCAGCCAACAGTTTTCTTTCTTTTTATTTTGAGACACTCTTCTTTTAGATTCTTTATTTTCCTCTTCCTCACAACCTATTCCTTTCAGCTGTCCCATGCAGGTTCTTCTTAGTCACCCAATTTGGATCACTGAGTCCCAGGGCTTGGTCTAGTACCTCCCTCTTCTCTATCAATACTATCTCTCTAAGAGATCTTATCCATTCTCATGAATCCAGCCAGACTGGAAATGATTACACAAGGTGAAGATGCCAGGAATCTTTGGGACCTTTGAGACTGCTGAGATATCTCCAACTTCCTATGCAAAATAATTCCATCAAGTGTTCAAAATATCTCTGTGCTTAGTTCCTGGCTTTTTCTACCTCCAGCACTTACCCTTGTACATGTGTTCTGCTTTTATGTTCCTCCTAGAATTTTCCAGTGTTGAATTGAGCACTGCCATCATTACTAGTTTTTACTTCTCATGTTATCTTATACTTGGTTTGCTGAGGATCAGAATCAATCTTTAATTTTGATCCACTGTACATACCCTGATGCAGAGTGAATACCTGGAATTCCGATTTTCTTTTTGGGACATTCAACTACTGCATGTTGAACTCCCTAACGCCAACTAGCTGCTTCAACCACCACCTGCTGTGTGTTCCTATTTTCCCTGTTGGTCCATTGTGCCATTGAGTGACACTGCCTTCTACAATCTGAGGTGAATTCTTCTCCCTGGTACCTGTCATATGCCAGTGGATGGATATAGATACCAGCTTCTACCTGATGTGTTCCACTATGGTGCAGCAAATCTAATCAAAGCTGTTAAACCCTGAAAAATAGTAGGGTGCAGCATACTCACCAGTATTTCTTCAATATGGGGGTACTGACTACCTGGACACCTTTATTTTGTTTGCTTACCCATGACTTCTAGTCTAAGTTTTAAAGCTTGCCTATCTATTTCTAAAATCTATATTATCCTAGGGGAGGTTAAGTAGGCGGGGGAATAGGGGAAACCAAGGTATCAAAATAGGGTTTCAGAGTGAAGCAGAACACTCTACTCATGACTGTTGGAGACACCCAAGAATCGGCAATGCCAAAAATGGTGAAGAAGATACATCAACCTGCTCAAATGGGGAGACAAGATGATCAAATCCAGAAAAGGCAAAGATGAATTCCACAGTCCTCCAGGAATGAATGGCATATCCATCATCAAGAGCCTTGGCCTATCAATAGTACAGCAACTTTGATCCATTTAGACTGGAGAAGCATTTAGTAACATTGTTAATAATGAAGTTCCTTTGGCTTTATGTAAAGAGACAACATGGTATTAGAAAAAGAATATAAGCTCTATAATCAGACAGATTCGAATAAGTTACTCAAGGATGTTGCTCAGGAAACAAGATTGTTTCCAATGTTAGACAATGTATTCATTGTCTTTGTAAACATACCATAAATTGTAATAGTCACTATGCAATAGATGCTAATATCCTTGAAGCCAAAGACCATCATATTTGGGTTATGTCCTCAGTATGCGGCAAAACAGCTAGCACATAGTAGGTATTTAACACATGCTGAATAAAAGGCATGCTTGAGAAAAACTGACAAAGGAAAGATTAATGCTGGTTTTATTTCAATTCACATCTTTTTGTAATATATTCGATAATGGATATTTCAGCCCTTTTTACCATTTCCCTCTCTCTCAACATTTAATTTCAGCGGCTCTGCTCTGTGTTTGTAAAGTGGACACATCTAGTTAGTTGTGGTCCTTGGATCACCACTGTGACATTAACAACCTGAGATTATGTTTATTTTGGGGTGACATGGTGTTTTTCATTGAAAACCAATTGTTTATTTCATTCATTGTATTTTCAGTCAGCTTCCTTATGCTTAATTTATGACAATGATTCATTAAGATGTGGCCCTACCTCCCATCCATCCTGCTCCCCTTCCCTGTTGTCCATCTTCATAATCAGTGCTTCAGTTCAGAGCTCAAATTTGTGTCAGAAACATCCAGAAGGCTGAATTAAACTCAGACTGCTAAATCCCTCTTCCAGAGAGTCTCATTTGGGCAATATGAATTGTGGTCTGATAACTGGCATTTCTAATATGTTCCCACAAGACGATCGTGTTGATTCATGGATCATACTTCAAGTAGCATAATGTAGCCCTATGATATTATCCAACTTTCCCCTGACATAAAAGCATTTGTATGCTTCCACATCTTTGATTTTTTTATTTCCTCTCCCTAGAATCATTCTTTGGTCTTTTCTCTTGGAAGACTTCTGCTCTTCTGTTGGTCCCAAATTTAGTGCTATCTTCTCTAGAATGCTTTCCCTGTCCTATTCTTTATTCCTAAAGTATCAGCCCATTCTTATAAGTTTTATCCCCAGCCCCCTTCACCTGAACACAATTGAGTAGTTTTTTCTGAATGTGCTTAGTTTGTTCTTTATGCTTCTGCTTTTCCCACTAGGCTGTGAGTTCACTGAGGTCAGAGACTATGATTTTCCTGAGCCTTATGTTCTTCTCACTAACAAAGTTTTGGATACGAAGACTTTTCAAAAAAAAATGTTTGTTCTTGATTAAATTATTGTTCCTGTTTTTTCCTTCCTTAGGTTAGACAGTAATTGCATTGCCACTTCACACTAAAGATTTTGTTCAGCTTTCCAGTTATTATACCAGATGGCACAGGAAGGCTTTGGCTTAATTCTCTATGGGGATATTGGGGAATATTAGGTAACTGCTGTGCACAACAAGGATCTCAAGGAGCATTAGCAAAGTCTAACAATTATAACTCCCTTTAAAAACCATTGTTGTCTTCAGGGACTCTCAGCAGGCCAGAATCATTAGTGACAAAACATCATCAACATACTCTCCAGATAGAGAGGATGTTGCCCGTGTGTAAATGAAGGAAACTGGGCCAGTGAGACTGTTTGCCTAACCTACCTGAGCTTCATTTCAGATTGAGAACAATCAAAACTTGTAAATTAGCTGGAGATTCATGGGGAGCTTAAAAAAAATTCTCAGGGGTGGTAAAAGTGTCTGATTTGCTACTTCCGTTTCCCTGAGCTATTCCATAAAGAAGATTTCAGCATGCCACAATAAAGAAAAAGGATGGCTCTCTCAAAGAGTTTCATTTGTTTGGTTGTAATTTCTCATTTATGAATTACCACTTCCAGCCAAAAGCAGGGAAGTGTTATAGGGAACTGGGGGACAATCATGCGCATTAGTTAGTTTTTCATAATCATTTACTTATTGTCATATAAAAAAATGAGCCATGATATACTGTAAGTCTATGCTTCTGTGAGAACACTTGCCCAAGACTGATAATTTAACATTTACCAGCAAGAATCCATTGCGCCTGAATACTATTACATAATTATCCCACAAATTCACATACTCTACAAGCCTCTTCTCTGCCCAAGAAACTCTGTCCCAGGGGATTGAATAAGGAGTTTAGTTCCTTTGTCTTAGCCAATTTCTAGAGTTATTGGCTAATAGATTATTAGAGTTTGTTTATGATTAAAGGACAGCAGACTTTGGGAGATATTATCTCTACTCAACACAGAGTAGAAAGAAGAGTTCAATATAAAGGAAAAGCATCTATAAAATTCAGCCCCAAAATGACCTAATTTGGGTCTGGCAAGCATAATCCAAACATTAGACCCCAGATCACTAGACAAAGATAGTTTATTTCTTCCCCTTCCCCTTCCTCTTTTCCTTCCCCTTCCCTTTTCCCTCCCTCCTTCCCTTTTCCCTCCCTCCTTCCCTCCCTCCCTTCCTTCCTCTCTTCCTCTCTCTCACTTTCTCTTTCTCTCTCTGTTCTGCCTTTCTTTTTGCCAGGGTCTGGCTCTGTCACCCAGGCTGGAGTGCAGTGGCACAATCACGGCTTATTGTAGCCCTCAATCTGGGCTCAAGTGACCTTCCCACCTCAGTCTCCCAAATAGCCAAGACTACAGGGGTGTACTACTGGCTAATTTCGGTATTTTTTGCAGAGATGGGATGTCATGTTGCCCAGGCTGGTCTCAAACTCCTGGGGTCAGTCTGCCCGACTCAGACTCCTAAACTGTTGGTATTACAGATGTGAGCCACCATTCCCAGCCTAAAGAAGGTTTGGTGTTAAAAGTATAGGCAGAGTTTGACAAGAAAATAGCTGGAAATTGAGGCAGATCCAAAGATTGGTCTCTCCCTCTTTCATGGACCACCTGGCCTTTTTTTCAGAGCATGTCTGCTTTTCCTGTTGTGTGCTTGGTTCTCTCCCGTCCTATTGATGCTTTCATTTTCTGCTGCAGGTCCTCTTACTCCCTACTAACTTACACTTTCAAATGAATTTGGCTACGCCTCTTTTTCCTTTCATTTCTGCTGCTCATTGCCAAACTCACTCTGTGGTTTTTATTCAAATTACTAAGAGAATTACTTAAAATCTAATTTGTTTATCACATGCCTTTATAACACATATATGGGTCAGCATAACCAGGAAGATACTGGAGGGAGCACAGGGTACAAACCATGGTCTTCATTTGGGGAAATGTTTTATAAGACTTGGTCAGATAAAGTGCATTAAAATTAAATGTATTAAAATTTGGAAGATAGCATAGAGAGTTCTCATCTACCACATACACAGTCCTCCCATTAATATGCTACATTTATCACAATCAGTGAACTAATATTGGTATACTATCATTAATGGAAATCTATACTTCAGGCCAATTTCTTTAGTTTTACCTAATGAGCTTATTTTTGTTGCTCCATTGTCACACATTACATTTGGTTGTCATGTCTTCTTGGGCTCCTGTTGGCTGTGATAATTTTGACGACCTTGACAGTTTTTAAGATATTGGTGAGGTATTTATTTTATAGAATATGCCTCAACTAGAATTTATCTGATGTTTTCCTCATGATTAGACAAGTTAGGAGTTTTGGGGAAGAAGGCTATGGTAGTAAAGTGCCATTTTTACCACACGATATTGAAGTGCAATCACTATGACTTATTACTGTTGATGTCAACTTTGACCATCTGGCTAAAATAGCTTATTGGGGTTCTCTGCTGCTGTTAAGTTACTCTCTCTTTTTACCTTTCCAAACTATACTCTTCAGAAAGAACCACTACGTACAACTTACAGGTAAGGAGTGGGGAATTAGGCTTCATTCCACTGGTAGCAGATTATCTATATACGTTATTTAAATTTATTCTATCTAGGGTATTTTTCTATTCTCCTCATTTACTTATTCAGTAATTTACTTATGTCACATGGACCAATGGATATTTGTTTTACATTTTTCATTATAATCCAATACTATTTAATTAGTTAATTTGCTCAAATAATTCCAGATTTAACCAATGGGAGGTCTTTCAATTGACTCCTGTGTTCCTTTAACACTATCAGTGTGGGGCATGGGGTTGTTGCTGCTGCTATTTTGGTTTGTTTGTTTGGGGCACTTCCTAACTTGCTAGGACCACAGATTCTCAATGCCGTGTTTCCTATTTCCTGTCCCAGTCCTAGAATCAGCCATGTTTCCAAAAGCCATGGTCCTTTTATTGGAGAAACTAAGATCTTGGTGCCAGGTTTGTACATTGCTGCAGGGACCTTGTCGCTTCTAGGCCCTCTCAGCTAATAGAACACAGAAGTATGTATGCGTATTAATCTGTGTATATACATATATTTATAAATATTTTTATATGTAGCCAACTGTATTGATATTAAGATAAAAATAAGCTAAACTCAGGTTTAGATTAATATAGATAGCTGATATCTTCAATTCTGATCCATAACTATATGAATCACTATAACCTCCTTCCCTTGCTTATCTGTAAACTCCTGCTCCCATAATAAAAAACGTGGCTACTGTAATCTGCAATTAGTTTACTTAGTTGGTAAGTTTACTTAGTTTACTTAGCAGTTGCATAATTTTTAACCCATATAGTCATGGGAAATAACTGTGTCACTAGAGCACAGTGTTTATACACAGTTCCTTTTGCCCTTAGTTGTACAGACTTCACTCATTACCCGAGTTGCTTAGTTCAGTGCCCTCTTCCTTACCCTCTTTAGTGAAGTTGCCACATACATTTTTCATACAGTTTTATAGAGTCTTCTGTAAAAATTTTGCCTTCCATATTTGGATATACCAACCTCCTATATTACAATTTTTAATTTTATAAACTAACATTTATTTGTTATGCCATAAGTTTCTATGGATACTAACAAATTCAAACTGTCATCTATCTACCATTATAGTATGAAAAAGAATACCTTTACCTCCATAAAACATTTCCTGTGCCTTACTCATTGAATCCTTCTCTCAGAATCACTGACAATCACTGATCTGTTGACTTTAAGTTTTGCCTTTTCAGAATGTCATGTAAATGGAAACATATATGTAGCCTTTTCAGTCTGGTATATTAGTTTAGCAATATGCATTTATCTTTATGTCTTTTCATGGCCTTGATCATTTCTTTTTATCGATAATTAATTTCCCATTTTAAGGGCATACTACTGTTCATCAAGTCACATGTTGAAGGACATTTTGGTTGCTTCCAGTTTTAGATGGTTATTAATAAAAGATACTATAAATGTTGCATGCAGATTTTGTGTGCACATAGGTTTTTAAGTCAGCAAATACTTAGGAGTATGATTGCTGAGTCATCCAATAAGACTGTTTTTAGCATTGTAAGAAACTTCCAAATGATATTCCAGAGTAGTTGCATCATCTTGCATTTCTACCAGCAATGAACGAGAGTTTCTATTCCTCCATATCTTTCCCTTCAATTTGAGTTATCAATTTTTAATTTAAAAAGTAGCCATTCTAATCAATATGTATTAGTAAAAATAATATATTTTAAGGCTGACATATGCCTTATGATATTTTTTTACATGATCTATAAGGACTCATCTGAGTTTCTTTAAACAAAATCTCTTCTAAGTGTATATGGCCCTATTTCTATAAAGAAATTCTTAATTTCTTGATGAAGAAAGAAGAATCAAAATTGTTTAATAGACCATTGGCCCATGGACCAATATCACTGGCATCACCTGGGCGCTTGTTAGAAATGCAGAATCTTGGGTTTAAACCAGATCTACTAATCAACACTATAATAAGATACCTAAGTGAATTATGAACATTAAAGTTTAATATAGGCTGGGCACAGTGGCTCAGCCTGTAATCCCAGCACTTTGGGAGGCCAAGGCAGGCAGATCACCTGAGGTCAGGAGTTTGAGACCACCAGCCTGGACAACATGGTGAAGCCCTGTCTCAACTAAAATACAAAAATTAGCTAGGCATGCTGGAGGGCATCTGTAATCCCAGCTGCTCAGAAGGCTGAGGCAGGAGAATTACTTGAACCCAGGAGGCGGGGGTTATAGTGAGCCGAGATCGTGCCTCTGCACTCCAGCCTGGGTGACAGAGTAAGACTCTGTCTTCCCTCCCCCCCAAAAAGTTTAATATACATTGTTATAGAATCATATTACAGATTCATAAGAGTGGAAGGGACTCTGGTCTTTGGGAGATAAAGAAACCATCTCTCACATCTGGAAAGATGGCCAAATAGGAACAGGTTGGCCTGTGGCTCCCAGCAGGATCAATGCAGAAGGCAGGTGATTTCTGCATTTCCAACTGAGATACCCAGCTCATCTCATTAGGATTGGTTAGACAGTGCCTGCAGCCTATGGAGGGTGAGGTGAAGCAGAGTGGGGTGTTGCCTCACCTGAGAAGTGCAAGTGGTCGGTGAACTCCCTTCCCTAGCCAAGGGAAGGGATGAGGGACTGTGCCTTGAGGAACGGTGCACTCTGGCCTGGATACTCTGCTTCTCCCATGGTCTTTTAACCGGCAGACCAGGAGATTCCCTTGGGTACCTACACCACTAAAGCTGTGGGTTTCAAGCACAACACTGGGTGACCATTTGGGTGACACCAAACTAGCTGCAGGAATTTTTTTTTTTTTCATTCCCCAGAGGCACCTGGAACACTAGTGAGATACAAATGTTCACTCAGCTCACTCCCCCAGAAAGGGGGCTGAAGCCAGGGAGCCGAGTGATCTAGCTCAGTGGATTCCACCTTTATAGAGCCCAGCAAGTTAAGATCCACTGGCTTGAAATTCTCACTGCCAGCACAGCAGTCTGAAGTCAACCTGGGATGCTCGAGCTTGGTGGGGAAGGGGCATCCACCATTACTGAGGCTTGAGTAAGTGGTTTTCCCCTCACAGTGTGAACAAAGCTGGAATTTCAAACTGGGCAGAGCCTATGGCAGCTCAGCAAAGTTGTTGTAACCAGACTGCCTCTCTAGATTCCTCCTCTCTAGCCAGGGCATCTCTGAAAGAAAAGCAGCAGTCCCAGTCAGGGGCTTATAGATAAAAGTCCCATCTCCCTGGGACAGAGCACCTGGGGAAAGGGGCAGCTGCAGGTTCCTCTTCAGCAGACTTCAATGTTCTTGCCTGCTGGCTCTGAAGAGAACAGTGGATCTACCAGCACAGTACTTGAGCTCTGCTAGGGGACAGACTGCATCCTCAAGTGGATCCTTGACCCCCATGCCTCCTGACTAGGAGACACCTCCCAGCAGGGGTTGACAAACACCTCATACAGGAGAGCTCCAGCTGGCATCTGGTGGCTGCCCCCTGGAACGAAGCTTCCAGAGGAAGAAACAGGCAGCAATCTTTGTTGTTCTGCAGCCTCTGCTGGTGATACCCTGACAAACAGGGTCTGAAGTAGATCCCCAGCAAACTCCGGCAGACCTACAGCAAAGGGCCCTGATTGCTAGAAGGAAAACTAACAAACAAAAAGAAATAACATTGACATCAAAAAAAAGGATATACACACAAAATCTTATCTGAAGGTCACCAACATCAAAGACCAAAGGTAGATAAATCCATGAAGAGAAAAAAAACAGTGCAAAAAGGCTGAAAATTAAAAAACTAGAATGCCTCTTCTTCTCCAAAGGATCATAACTCCTGGCTAGGTAGGAAACAAAACTGGATGGGGAATGAAATTGATGCATTGACAGAAGTTGGCTTCAGAAAGCGGGATATAACAAACTCCTCTGAGCTAAAGTAGCATGTACTACCCAATGCAAGGAAGCTAAGAACCTTGAAACAAGGTTAAAGGAATTGCTAACTAGAATAAGCAGTTTAGAAAAGAACATAAATGATCTTATGGAGCTGAAAAACACAGCATGAGAGTTTTGTGAGTCATACACAAGTATTAATAGCCAAATGGATCAAGCAGAAGAAAGGATATCAGAGATGGAAGATCAATTTAATGAAAAAAAGCATGAAGATGAGATTAGAGAAAAAAGAATGAAAAGAAACAAACAAAGGCTCTAATGAATATGAGACTATGTGAAAAGACTAAATGTATGTTTGATTGTTGTCTCCAAAACTGATGGGGAGAATGGAATCAAGTTGGAAAACACTCCTCAGGATATTATCCAGGAGAACTTTCCTAACCTAAAATGACAGGCCAATATTCAAATTCAGGAAATACAGAGAACACCACAAAGATACTCCTCAAGAAGAGCAACCCCAAGACACATAATCTTCAGATTAACCAAGGTTGAAATGAAGGAAAAAAATGTTAAAGGCAGTCAGAGAGAAAGGTCGGGTTACTTAAAAAGGAAGGCCATCAGACTAACAGCAGCTCTCTCAGCAGACACTCTACAAGCCAGAAGAGAGCGAGGGCCAATATTCAACATTCTTAAAGAAAAGAATTTTCAACCCAGAATTTCATATCCAGCCAAATTAAGCTTCATAAGCGAAGGAGAAATACAATCCTTTACACACAACCAAATGCTGAGAGATTTTGTCACCACCAGGCCTGCCTTACAAGAGCTCCTGAAGGAAGTACTAAATATGGAAAGGAAAACTTGGTCCCAGCCACTGCAAAAACATACCAAATTGTAAAGACAATCGACACTATGAAGAAACTGCAATTAACAGGCAAAATAACATGTTAGCACCATAATGACAGGATCAAATTTACACATAACCACATTAATCTTAAATGTAAATGGGCTAAATGCCTCAATTAAAAGACACAGACTGGTAAATTGGATAAAGAATCAAGACCCATTCAGGAGACCCATTTCATGTGCAAAGACATGCATTGGCTCAAAATAAAGGGATGGAGGAAGATTTGCCAAGCAAAAGAAAATAAAAGTAAGCAGGAGTAGCAATCCTCATCTCTGATAAAAGAGACTTTAAACCAACAAAGATAAGAAAAAAGACAAAGAAGAGTATTACATAATGGTAAAGGGATCAATGCAACAAGAAGAGCTAACTCCCCTAAATATATATGCGCCCAATACAGGAGCACCTAGATTCATAAAGCAAGTTCTTAGAGATCTACGAAGAGACTTAGACTCCCACACAATAATAGTGGGAGACTTTAACACCCCTCTGTCATATTAGACAGATCAATGAGATAGTAAATTGGTAAGGATATTCAGGACTTGAGCTCAGCTCTAGACCAAGTAGACCTAATAGACATCTACAGGACTCTCCACTCCAAATCAACAGAATATATATTCTTCTCAGCACCACATTGCACTAAGTCTAAAATTGACCACATAATTGGAAGTAAAACACTCCTCAGCAAATGCAAAAGAACGGAATTTATAACAAACAGTCTCTTAGACCACAGTGCAATCCAATTAGAACTCAGGATTAAGAAACTCACTCAAAAACTGCACAACTACATGGAAATTGAACAACCTGCTCCTGAATGACTACAGAGTAAATAATGAAATTAAGGCAGAAATAAATAAGTTCTTTGAAACCAAAGAAAACAAAGTCACAACATACCAGAATCTCTGGGGCACAGTGAAAGCAGTATTTAGAGGGAAATTTATAGCACCAAATGCTCACAAGAGAAAGCAGGAAGGATCTAAAATTGATATTCTAACATCACAGTTAAAAGAACTAGAGAAGCAAAAGCAAACACATTCAAAAGCTAGCACAAAACAAGAAATAACAGCTTAGAGCAGAACTGAAGGAGAGAGAGAGAGACACGAAAATTCTTCAAAAAAAATCAATGAATCCAGGAGCTGGTATTTTGAAAAGATTAACAAAATAGACGATTAGCCAGACAAATAAAGAAAAAAGATAGAATAATCAAATAGGCACAATAAAAAAATGATAAAGGAGATATCACAACTGATCCACAGAAAGGCAAACTACTATCAGAGAATACTATAAACACCTCTACACAAATAAACTAGATAATCTAGAAAAAATGGATAAATTCCTTGACACATACACCCTCCCAAGACTAAACCAGGAAGAAATTGAATCCCTGAATAGACCAATAACAAGGTCTGAAATTGAGGTAGTAATTAATAGCCTACCAACTAAAAAAGCCCAGGACGAGACAGATTCACAGCCAAATTTTACCAGTGGTACAAAGAGGAGCTGGTACGATTCCTTCTGAAACCATGTCAAAAAATAGAAAGAGAGGAACTCCTCCCTAACTCATTTTATGAGGCCAGCATCATCCTGAAACTAAAACCTGGCAAAGACATAACATAAAAGAAAATTTCAGGCTAATATCCCTGATGAACATTGATGCAAAAATTTTCAGCAAAATACTGGCAAACCGATTCCAGCAGCACATCAAAAAGCTTATCCACCACGATCAAGTCAGCTTCATCCCTGGGATGCAAGGCTGGTTCAACACATGCAAATCAACAAACATAATTCATCACATACGCAGAACCAATGACAAAAAACCACATGATCATCTCAATAGATACAGAAAAGGCCTTTGATAAAATTCAATACCTCATCATGCTAAAAACTCTCAATAAACTAGGTATTGATGTAATGTATCTCGAAATAATAAGAACCATTTATGACAAACCCATAGCCAATATCATACTGAATGGGCAAAAGCTGGAAGCATTCCCTTTGAAAACCAGTACAAGACAAGCATGCCATCTCTCACCACTCCTATGGAACACAGTATAGAAATTCTAGCCAGGGCAATCAGGTAAGAGAAAGAAACAAAGGGTATTCAATTAGGAAAAGAGGAAGTCAAATTGTCTCCGGAAATAACATGACTGTAGATTTAGAAAACTCCACTGTCCCAGCCCAAAATCTCCTTAAGTTGATAAGCAACTTCAGCAATATTTCAGGATACAAAAACAATGTGCAAAAATCACAAATATTCCTATACACCAATAGACAGACAGCCAAATCATGAGTGAGCTATCATTCACAATTACTATAAAGAGAATAAAATACCTAGGAATACAACTTACAAGGGATGTGAAGGACCTCTTCAAGTAGAACTGCAAACCACTGCTCAAGGAAAAAGAGAGGACACAAAGAAATGCAAAAACATTCCATGCTCATGGATAGGAAGAATCAATATCGTGAAAATGGTCATATTGCCCAAAGCAATTGATAGATTCAATGCTATCCCCATCAAGATGCTATTGACTTTCTTCACAGAATTAGAAAAAAAATACTTTAACTTTCATATGGAACCAAAAAGAGCCCTTATAGCCAAGACAATCCTAAGCAAAAATAGCAAACCTGGAGGCATCATGCTACCTGACTTCAAACTCTACTACAAGGCTGCAATAACTAAAACAGCATGGTACTGGTACCAAAACAAATATATAAACCAATTGAACATAAAGGAGGCCTCAGAAATGACACCACACATCTACAACCATCTGATCTTTGAGAAACCTGAAAAAATCAAACAAACAAACAAGTAATGGGAAAATGATTCCTTATTTAATAAATGGTGTTGAGAAAAGGAGCTAGCCCCATGCAGAAACTGAAACTGGACCTCTTCCTTACACTTTATATAAAAATTAACTCTGGTTGGATTAAAGATTTAAACACAAGACCTAACACCATAAAAACCCTAGAAAAAACCTAGGCAATACCATTCAGGACACAGGCATGGGCAAGGACTTCATTATTAAAACACCAAAGCAATGGCAACAAAAGCCAAACTTGACAAATGGGATCTAATTAGCCTAAAATGCTTCTGCAAAGCAAAAGAAATTATCATCCGAGTAAACAGGCAACCTACAAAATGGGAGAAAAATTTTCCAATCTATCCATCCGACAAAGGGCTATTATCCCTAATCTACAAGGAACTTAAACAAATTTACAAGAAAAAAAAAAAAAAAAAAACATCAAAAAGTAGGTGAAGGATGTGAAAAAACACTTCTCAAAAGAAGACACTTATGAGGGCAACAAACCTATGAAAAAAAGCTCATCAATACTGATCATTAGAGAAATGCAAATAAAAACCACAATGAGATACCATCTCACACCAGTTAGAAAGGTGATCATTAAAAAGTCAGGAAACAACAGATGCTAAAAAGAATGGGGAGAAATAGGAATGCTTTTATGCTGTTGGTCGGAGTGTAAATTAGTTCAACCATTGTGGAAGGCAGTGTGGTAATCCCTCAAGGATCTAGAGCCAGAAATATCATTTGACCCAGCAATCCCATTAATGGGTATATACCCAAAGGATTATAGATAACTCTACTATAAAGACACATGCACACATATGTTTATTACAGTACTATTCACAATAGCAAAGACTTGGAACCAAACCGAGTGCCCATCAATGATAGACTGGATAAAGAAAATATGGCACATATACATCATGGAATACTATGCAGCCATAAAAAGGATGAGTTCATGTCTTTTGTAGGGACATGGATGAAGCTGGAAACCATCATTCTAATGAAACTAACACAGGAACAGAAAACCAAACACCACATGTTCTCACTCATAAATGGGAGCTGAACAACGAGAACACATGTATACAGGGAGGGGAACCTCATACATTGGGGCCTGTTGGGGGTGGGGGCTGGGGGAGGTATAGTATTTCTTCTAATGCTGTAATAGACAAAAAGAGAGACAAATCTTGAGAAATATCCAATGTAGATGATGAGTTGATGGGTGCAGCAAACCACCATGGCACATGTATGTAATAAACCTGCACGTTCTGCACATGTATCCCAGAACTTAAAGTATATATATTACTACATCTTATTCTTTTTTACTTTAAGTTCGTTGTCAAAATCTGATCTTTAGGAAGAATTTTAAGTGTAATTTAATGATAAGCAACAGTTTATAAATAGATCTTAATTTTAAAAATGAAACCATCTCCTAGAGTTTTATGTGCTGTGTGTGATTGTGTGTGTGCAATACTGTGTTGCTGATCTTCTTGGGTACATTGTCTCTCAAGCAAGGTTACACTGTGTTTTAGGTTACATAATTAATTATACAAAAGAAAGAGAAAAATAAGATAAGGCTCATTGCCTATTATACGGCAATAAAAAAAATATAATCTGAAATCATGGTATAAGTCATTGGAAAAATTATACTTACATTCACAAATCCAAGTCAAAGCTAACTTTGTAAAGCATATCAGTTGTGTAAAATGAAGTGAGCCATTAGTTGCTCTTATGTATTCACTGTGCAGAATTGTGCTGCCACTTACATTAATATAAAGCACCTGGTTTCTATTTGGCCTTCAGGAAAAGCTAAAAATAATAATCAGAAATATTTTATTTGCCAATACCAGCCATGCAGCTTACCATAGCACTTAATTACCAGCCCAATAGAACATAAATAAGCCTGGGGCCAGGTATTGATATAAACATTCTAAAGTATGCTTGTAGCAGCACAGTAATTCAAACCTGTAGCTGCTACTGGAGAGCAGGAACAGTAAAATCTTCCCCTTCCTCATCTGCCAGTAGATATCTTCAGAAAATGCTGACCTCTTAGCCCCAACTCCCAAGTTTTAACAAGGTTTGTATGTGGCACTCAGAGACCCACCCAACAACCTATGCTGGGACTGCCATCAGTGACACTCAGAATTAATTCAACATTGTTAGCATGAAGCTGCTTGTGTCTGAATGTTTGCATCTTCAGTTGAAACATAATCTAAAATGCAGTGGTATTAAGAGGTGAGATTTTTGGGAAGTGACAAGGTCATGGGAGCTCTACTCCCATGAATGGGATTAGTGCCTGTCTTAGTCTGTTTTGTGTTCCTATAATAGAATACCACAAACTGGGTAAGTTAGAAAGAAAATAAATTTATTTCTCACAGTTCCAGAGACTGTAAAGTCCAAGGTCAAGAGGCCTGAATCTTGTGAGGGCCTCCTTGTTGTGTCATCCATGATGGAAGGTAAAAGGACAACAGAGCTTGAGAGAGGGAGAGGAGAGGGGCCTGACTCATCCATTCATCAGGAACCCACTCCTGCAAAACTGACCAACACCTGAGATTCAGCTGTCAACAAATGCACTTTGGGAGACCCACTCAAACCATAGAAGTGTTCTAATAAAAGAGGTTTAAGAGCACTGTTTGCTCCTTCCACTGTGTGAGGACACAGCTAGAAGGTGCCATTTAAAAGGAACAGGGCCTCATCAGAATCTTATAGTGCTTTGACCTTGGACTTCTCAGCCTCTAGAACTGTCAGCAATAAATTTCAGTTGCTTATAAATTACTCAGTCTATCATACTTTGTTTTAGCAGCCTGAACAGATTAAGACAGGAGCAAAGCCCTAATCTTTGCTACTTGAAGTGATTGCAACATACCAGCTACTTGACAGCTTGTCATAAATGCAGAATCTCAGGCCACAACCTAAATATGTTGAATCAGAATCAGCATTTTAACAAAATATTCAGAAGATTTGTATGCATATGAAGTTTGAAAAGCACTGCTATGGAAGAAAATAAAAGAAAACAAGCATCCAGGCAGGTTTTTGATGACAGGTTATTTAAACTTCTGCACTGTGAGCCTTCTATCTAAGAGCCATTAATATAGAGAGATGTAAGGAGAACAACTTCCAAGACTAAGAGAAATAAATGTATTGTTAACGGAATGCAATGCAATTGCTATCAGGATAATGCCTATTGGAATCCTGAGATTTAGCCCCACTACTAGATTTTAGTTTCTTCATTTATAAAATGAGGCTAGCAGTTACCTCATTCGATTGCACAAAAGAATAAATGACATTTTAAAAAGGCAAACCAAGATGGTAGAATAGAAAACTCTCCCAAATGTATCTTCCACAAGGACACCAATTTAACAACCAGCAACACAGAAAAAAACCACCTTCATAAAAACCAAAAATTAGGTGAACAGTCTTAGTATCTAGTTTTAACCTCATATTGCTGAAATCACTGAATAGATTTTTTTAAGTGTCTAAAAATTGTCACCACTCCCCTACCTGCCATCAGTGGCAGTATGATGTGGCAAGCTTCTCTGGGCACTGGGGGAGGGATAGCTCAGAAATGATGAGGCATTGAACACAGTGCTGTCCTCTTAGAGCAGAAAGAAAAACTAAACCAAACTCAGCTGACTCCTGACGGAAGAGGGAGCATTTAAACCAGCCCTAGCTAGAGGGGATCCCTGATTCCAATGGTCAGAACTTGAGTTCCCACAAACCTCAAAACAGAGGGCTATAGTGCTTTGTGTCTCTAAATAACCTTGAAATGCAGCCTTGGCCATAAGTACTGCAACACTTAGGCAAGTCCTCAAACCGAAGCATCCCCAGAGACAATGGACTGGGGTGGAAAGAGGGGTGGGAGGTGGAGGAAACAAGACATACTGAGACACCAGCTGGGGAAGACAAGGAAATGCTGGCTTTCCCTAACCTCTGGCTGCACAGTTCATGACTCCAAAAAAGACTCCTCCCATATGCTTAGACAGAAAAGAGGGAAGAGTAAAGGGGATGTTGTCTTGCATTTTGGGTACCAGAACAGTCAAAGCAGAATAGGGCATTGATCAGAGTCATGAGGCTCCCTTTCCAGGCCATAGATCTCAGATGACATTTCTACTTACACCCCGGACCAGAAAGGAATCCATTGCATTGAAGGAAAAGACCCAGTTCTGACAGCATTATGAAGATGCTAACTGAAGAGCCCTTGGGCCCTGAATAACCAGTAGTGATAATCAAGTTCTATGTCAAGCGCCTTGGGTAATCCTATAAGACTTGCTGGCTAAAAGTACTAGCATGGCCACAGGTAGGTAGAGCACCAAGTGGGCTCTTGGGATTTCTGATTCCAGGAGTTGACTCTTAGACAGCATTTCTGGTCCTGTGCTGGGCCAGAGGGGAGCCCACTGTGATGAAGAATGAGTCCCAGGCCAGGCAGCATTCACTATAAGGTGATTTAGGAGCCACTGGGCCTTAAGGGAACATTGGTAGTACTGGAAGCTCTTGTGGTCTGGGATGGTGGTGACTAGAGAGTAAGGCTGCTTTGACTTTGGAAAGAAAAAAAAAAGAATGGGAAGGATAGGGGGATCTTGCTGCCCTAAAGGGAAGAACACAGGCCTGGCTGGTTTGCGACCAGATGATTGTGGAGCCCCAGGAACTTGAATGAAAATAGTAGCTAGGGTGTGATTAGAACGTGCCCTGCACAAGACCCAGTGCTGTGCTAACTTCAGGCCTGACCCAGCAGTCATAGTGGTGGTGGCCATAGAAATGCTTGTGTCACCTATTCTTCATGTTAGGTGGCTTAGAACAGAGAGACAGAACCTGTTTGTTTGGGAGAAAGGAAGGGAGAGAAAAAGAGTCTCTCCCTGGTAATCCAGAGAATTATCCCAGAATTTGTTGAAGACCATTGAGGAGGGACCTCTACGGGTCTGAGTCTGCAGGAACCACAGTATTACTGGTTTTGCGATGCCCCCTAAAGCAGATACAGGTTGAATCACAACACCCATGTTCTTTCAAATGTCTAGAAAGCCTTCCCAAGAGAGAAGGGCACAAATAAGCTCAGACAGTAAAGACTGCAATAAATATCTAACTCTTAAATGACCAGACACTGAAGAACATCTACTAGCATTAACACTATCTAGAAAAACATTACCTTGCCAAATACACTAAATAAGGCACAAAGGACAAATCCTGCAGAAACAGAGATATGTGACCTTTCGATCAGAGAACTGAAAGTACCTCGCCAAATAAACTGAATCAGGCACAAAGGACACTTCAGGCAGAGAAGTGAAAATAACTGTGTTGAGGAAATTCAAAGAAATTTAGATAATACAGAGAAGGAACTCTGAATTCTATAAGATAAACTTAACAAATAGATTGAAATAATTTTAAAAAATCAAACAAAAATTTGGGAGCTCAGAAATGCCACTGGCTTATTGAAGAATGCATGAGGGTTCATTAATAGTGGAACAGATTAAGCAGAAGAAAGAATTAATGAGCTTGAATACAAGCTATTTTAAAAATCATAGTCAGAAGAGACAATAACAACAACAAAAGGAGAAAAAACAATGAAGCACACCTATATAATCTAGAAAATAGCCTCAAAAAGGAAAATCTAAGACTTATTGGTCTTAAAAAGAAAGTAGAGAAAGAGATACGGGTAGAAAGTTTATGCAAAGGGATAATAACAGAGAACTTCCCAAACCTAGAGCAAGATATCAATCTCCAAGTACAAGAAACTTAGAGAACACCAAGTAAATATAATCAAAGAAGGCTACCTTAAGGCATTTAATAATCAAACTACAAAAGATTAAAGGTAAAGAAAGGAACCCAAAAGCAGCAAGAGAAAGAAACAAATAACATACAATGAAGCTTGAATATATCTCACAGCAAACGTTTCAGTGGAAGCCTTACAGGCCAGGAGAGAGTGGAATGACATATTTAAAATGCTTAAGGAAAAAATATTTTACCTTAGAATAGTATTTCCAGTGAAATATCCTTGAAAATATCCTTTATTTATCCATGAAGGAGAAATAGAGACTTTCCCAGACAAACGAAAGGTGCGGGATTTCATCAACATCAGATCTGTCTTATGAGAAATACTAAAAGGGAATATTTCAATCAGAAAGAAAATGACACTAATGAGCAATAAGTAATCACCTGAAGATATAAAATTCACATTAATAATAAGCATATAGAAAAACAGAATATTATAATACCGTAACCATGGTGTATAAACTTCTCCTATCCTAAGCAGAAAGACTGAATTATAAACCAATCAAAAATTATAACTACATCAACTTTCAAGACATTCTCAGTCTTAACAAAAGTCAGTCAACAAAAAGTTTAAAAGTTGGGAGACAAGGTTAAGGTGCAGAGTTTTATTCATTTTGTTTTTGCTTGTTTGTCTATGCAAACAGTGTTAAATTGTTATCAGGATAAAGTAATAAGTTATATGATAGTGTTTACAAGCTTCATTATAACCTCAAACCAAAAATCATAAAATAGAGACACAAAAAATAAAAAGCAAGAAACTAATTCATATTACTAGAGAAAATAACCTTCACTAAAGGAAAACACGAAGGAAAGAAAGAAGGAAGACAAGACCAGAAAACAACCAAAAAACAAATAACAAAATGGCTGGAATATGTCCCTATTTATCACTAATAACATTAAATATAAATGGAGTAAACTGTTTAATCAAAGGCATAGACTTGCTGAATGAATGAAAAAACAAAACTCATTGATCTGTTGCCTAAAAGAAACACATTAAACATATAAAGACATATATAGGCTGAAAATAAAGATAGAGAAAAGGACATTTCACGGCAATGGAAACCAAAAAAGAGCAGGAGTTGCTATCGTTATATCAGGAAAAATAGATTTCAGAACCAAATCCATAAGAAAAGAAAAAAGGGACCCATATAATAATAAAGGGGTCAGTTCAGCAATATGAAATATAATTTTAAATATATATGAACCCAACTGGAGCACCCAGATATATAAAGCAAACATTACCAGAGATAAAGAGAAATATAGGCTCTGATACTATAATAGCTGGAAACTTGAACACTCCATTTTCAGCATTGAAGAGATCGTCCAGATAGAAAGTCCACAAAGAAACATCGGACTTAATCTGCACTAGAGACTAAATGGATCAAATGCTGGGTTAAAAATCAAGTCTTAAAACATTCAAAACAGGCCAGGCACAGTGGCTCATGCCGGAATCCCAGCACTTTGGGAGGATGAGGTGAGCGAATCACCTGAGAGTGGAAATTCAAGACCAGCCTGACCAACATGGAGAAACACTGTCTCTACCAATACAAAATTAGCTGAGCATGGAGGCACATGCCTGTAATCCCAGCTACTTGGGAGGCTGAGGAAGGAGAATCACTTGAACCCAGGAGGCGGAGGTTGTGGTGAGCCAAGATTGCACCATTGTACTCCAGCCTGGGCAACAAGAATAAAACTCTGTTTCAACAAAAAAGAAAATTCACAACAATTGAAATAATATCAAGCATCTTCTCTGACCATAATGAAATAGAACTAGAAATTTAAAACAAGAAGAATTTTGTAAATTACATAAATATTTACAAATATTTTCATTAAACAATATTTGTAAATATTTACATAATTTGCAAAATGTTTAATATTGTGTAATAAAAATTAAACAATATTCTCCTTAATGACCAGTGCATCAATGAAGAAATTAAGAAGGAAATTGAAAATTTTCTTGAAACGAATGATAATGGAAATACAACATACCAAAACCTATGAAATACAGCAAAAATAATACTAAAAGGGACATTTACAGCTATAAATGCCTATACCAAAAAAAAAAAAAGAAAAAATTTCAAGTAAATAATCTAGTGATGCATCTTTAAGAACTAGAAAAGTAAGTGCAACCCAAATAAAAAATTAGTAGAAGAAAATAAATAATAAATAACAGAGCAGAAATAAATAAATTTGAAATAAAAAATGCAAAAAAAAAATGAAACAAAAGGTTGGTTTTAGAAACAGTTAAAAAAAATGGCAAACCATTAATCAAACCACCCAAGGAAAAAAGAGAGAAGACACAAATAAATAAAATTAGAAATACAAAGTGAGATGTTACAACTGATACCAAAGAAATTCAAAGGATCATTAGTGATTACTATAAGCAACGATATGCCAATAAATTGGAAAATCTAAAAGAAATTGACAAATTCCTAAATACATACAACCTACCAAGATTGAACCAGAAAGAAATCCAAAACCTGAACAGACCAAAAACAAGTAACAAGGTTAAAGCCATAATAAAAAGTCTCCCAGGAAAGAAAAGCTTGGGACCCGATGGCTTTATTGCTGAGTTCTATTAAACATTTAAAGAGTTAATAACAATTCTACTCAAACTACATTGAAAAATAGAGGAGGAGAGAATACTTTCAATCATTCTATGAGACCAGTATTACCCTAATACCAAATCCAGACAAGGCACATCAAAAAAAAGAAAACTACAGGCCTATATCATTAGAAAATATTGATGAAAATCCTCAACAACCAGCAAATCAAATTTAAAAACACATTAAAATAATTATTCTTCATGATCAAGTGGGATTTATTCCAGGAATACAAAGATATGCAAATCAATCAATGTGATACATAATATCAACAGAATGGACAACAAACATATGATCATTTCAATTGATGCCAACAAAGCATTTGACAAAATTCAACACCCCTTCATGATAAAAGCCCTCAAAAAACTGGATATAGAAGAAACAAACTTCTGTACAAATTTTATCAAACACCAGCAAAGCATTTGATAAAATTCAACATCCCTTCATTATAAAAACCCTCAACAAATTGGATATAGAAGGAACAAACAAAAGGATAAAAGCCATATATAACAGATCCACAGCTAATATCATACTAAATGGAGAAAAACTCAGAGCCTTTCCCGTAAGATCTAGAACCTGACAAGGATGCTGACTTTCACCACTGTTATTCATGATAATACTGGAGCTCCTACCTAGAGCAGCCATAAAAAAGAAAAATATAAATATAAAGTGCATCCAAATTGGAAAGGAAGAAGTCAAATTACCCTTGTTTGCAGATGATATGATCTTATATTTGGGAATATCTAAAGACTTTACAAGAAAACTATTAAAAATGATAAAAAAAATTAATAAAGTTTCAGAATATGAAATCAACACAGAAAACTCTAGCATTTCTACGTCCCAACAGTAAACCATCTGAAAAAGAAATTTAAAAAGTAATCCCATTTGCAATAGCCACACATAAAATTAAACACTTAGGAATTGACTTGACCAAAGAAGCAAAACTTCTCTATAATGAAAAGTACGAAACACAGATGCAAAAATTGAAGAGGACAGCAAGAAATGAAAAAAAAAAAAATTCATGTTTACGGATTGGAAGAATCAACATTGTTAAAATGTCCATACTACTCAAAACAATATACAGATTTATTGCAATCATTTAAAAATACCAATGGCATTCTTCATAGAAATAGAAAAAACAATCCTAAAATTTATATGAAACCACGAAATATTCAGAATAGCCAAGGCTATTGTACTAGTCCATTTTCTTGCTACCAATAAAGACATATCTGAGACTGGAAAGAAAAAGAGATTTATTAACTTATAGCTTCATGTGGCTGGGGAAGCCTCATAATCATGGCAGAAGGTTAAAGGCAAGAAGAAGCAAGTCACATGGCAGCAAGCAATGACAGAACTTGTGCAGGGAAACTCCCATTTTTAAAACCATCAGATTTCATGAGATTCATTCATTATCTCAAGAACAGTGCAAGAAAGACCCACCCTCATAATTCAATCACCTTCCACCAGGTTGCTCCCATGACACATGGGAATTGTGGAAATTACAATTCAAGATGAGATTTGGGTGGGGACACAGCCAAACCATATCGTTCTGCCCCTGGCCCTTCCCAAATATCATGTCCTCACATTTCAAAATCAATCATGCCTTTCCAACAGTTCTCCAGTCTTAACTCATTTCAGCATCAACTCAAAAGTCCACAGTCTAATGTCTCATCTGAGATGAGGCAAGTTCCTTCTGTCTATGAGCCTGTAAAATCAACAGCAAGCATATTATTTTCTAGATACAGCAGGAGTACAAGCATTGGGTAAACACAACCATTCTGAATTAGAGACACTGGTCAAAACAAAGAGGCTACAGAACCCATGCAAGTGCAAAATCCAGCAGGGTAGTCAAATCTTAAGGCTCCAAAATTATCTCCTTTGACTCCGTATCTCACATCTGGGTCATGCTGATGCAAAAGGTGGTATTTTCATGGTCTTGGTAAGTTCCACCCCTGTGGCTCTGCAGAGTACAGCCTCCCTCCCAGATACTTTCATGGGCTTGTTTTGAGTGTCTGTGGCTTTTCCAGGCACACGGTGCAAGCTGTTGGTGAATCCACCATTCTGGGGTCTGAAGGACAGTGGCCATCTTCCCACAGCTCCTCTAGGTACCCCACAAAGACTCTGTGTAGGGGTTTCAATCCCACATTTTCTTTCTGCATTCCCCTATCAGAGGTTCTCCATAAGAGCCTCATCCTTGCAGCAAGCTTCTGCCTGGACATCCAGGCATTTCCATACCTCCTCTGAAATCTAGGCAGAGATTCTTAGATCTCAATTCTTGACTTTTGTGCACCCCCAGACTCAACACTTTGTGGAAGCTGCCAAATCTAGGGACTTGCACCCTCTGAAGCCCTGGCCAAGCTGTACCTTGGTCCTTTTTCACCATAGCTGGAGTGACTGGGATGCAGGGCACCAAGTCCCTAGATTGCACGTAGCACAGGTACCCTGGACCTGGCCCAGAAAACCATTTTCTCCTCCTAGGCTTCTGGGCCTCTGGTGAGAAGGGTTGCCATGAAGACCCCTGACATGTCTTGGAGACTACTTCCCAGTTATCCTTGGGATTAACATTTGGTTCCTTCTTACTTATGCAAATTTCTGCATCCAGCTTGAGTTTTTCCTCAGAAAATGGAATTTTCTTTTCTATTGCATTTTCAGGCTGCAAATTTTCTGAACTTTTATACTCTCCTTCCCTTATAAAACTGAATGCCTTTAACAGCACCTAAGTCATATCTTGAATGCTTTGCTGCTTAGAAATTTCTTTTACAAGATACCCTAACTGTTTCTCTCAAATTCAAAGTTCTACAGATCTCTAAGGCAGGGGCAAAATGCCACCAGTATCTTTGCTAAAATGTAACAAGAGTTACCTTTGTTTCAGTTCTCAACAAGTTCTTCATCTCCATCTGAGACCACCTCAGCCTGGACCTTATTGTTCATATCACCATTAGTATTTTTGCCAAAGTCATTCATCAAGTCTCTAGGAAGTTTCAAACTCTCCCACATTTTTCTTTCTTCTTCTGAGCCGTCCAAACTGTTCCAATCTCTGCCTGTTACCCAATTCCAAAGTTGCTTCCACCTTTTCAGTTATCTTTTCAGCAATGTCCTACTCTACTGGCACCTATTTACTGTTTAGTCCATTGTCACACTGCTGATAAAGACATTTCTGAGACTGAGAAGAAAAAGAGGTTTACTGGACTTGTGATTCCACATGGCCAGGGAGGGTTCACAATCATTGTGGAAGGTGAAAGTCAAGGAGGAGCAAGTCACATCTTGCATGGATGGTGGCAGGCAAAGAGAGAGCTTGTACAGGGAAATTTTCATTTTTAACCATCAGATCTCATGAGAGTCATTCACTACCATGAGAACAGCACAGGGAAGACCCAGCCCCATAATAAAATTACTTCTCATCAGGTGGTAACTGTGGGAGTTACAATTCAAGGTGAGTTTTGGGTGGGGACACAAACCATATGACCCAAGCAAAAAGAACAAAACTGGAGGAAAAACATAACCTGATTTCAAATTATATTAATACTACAGAGCTATAGTAACCAAAACAGCATGGTACTGGTATAAAAACAATCACATAGAATAATGGAAGAGAATAGAGATCCCAGAAACAAATCCACACACCTACAGTGAACTCATTTTTGACAAAAGTGCCAAAAACATACACTGGGAAGACAGTGTCTTCAATAAATGACACTGGGAAAACTGGTTATTCATATGCAGAAGAATAAAATTAGATCATGTCTCTCACCAAATACAAAATAAAATCAAAATGGGCTAACGACTTAAATCTAAGACCTCAAAATATAAAACTACTACAAGAACACATTGGTAAAAATCTCCAGGACATTGGTCTAGGCAAAAATTTCTTGAGCAATACCCCACAAGCATAGGCAACCAAAGCAAAAATGGACAGAGGGAATCACATTAAATTAAAAAGCTTCTTCACAGCAAGAGAAACAATCAACAAAGTGAAGAAACAACCCACAAAATGGGAGAAAATATTTGCAAACTACCCATCTGACAAGAAATTAATAATCAGTATATACAAGGAGCTCAAACAAATCTATAAGAAAAACATTAAATAATCTGACAAAAATGGGCAAAATATTTGAATAGATATTTCTCAAAAGAAGACAGATAAATGGCAAATGACCTACTAAAAAGTGTTTGATGTCATTGATTATCAGAGAAAGGCAAATCAAGACAATAATGAGATATCAACTCACTTCAGTTAAAATTATTTGCATCCTAAACAAACACTGGTGAGGATGTGAAGGAATGGGAACCCTTGTATACTTGGTGGGAATGTAAATTAATACAATCACTATGGAGAACAGTTTGGAGGTTCCTCAAAAACCTATAAATTGAGTTATCATATGATTGAGCAATCCCCCTGCTGGATACATATGCAAAAGAAAGGAAATTAGTACATGAAAGAGATACCTGTACTACTATGTTTGTTGCAGCACTATTTGCAATAGCTAAGATTTGGAAGCAATGTAAGTGTTCATCAGCAGATGAATGGATGAAGAAAATGTGGTAAATATACACAATGGAGTACTATTCAGTCATTAATAAAGAATGAGATCCAATCATTTGCAACAGTATGGATGGAACTGAAGATCATTACGTTAAGTGAAGTAAGTCAGGCAGAGAAAAGACAAACATTTTCTGTTCTCACTGATTTGTGAGATCTAAAAATAAAAAGAACCGAAATCATGGACATAGAGAGTAGAAGGATAGTTACCTGAGGTTAGGAAGTGTTAGGGGCTGGGGGGAAGGTTGGCATGGTTAATGTGTACAAAAAATAGAAAGAATGAATAAGACCTACTATTTGCCCTTGAACCTGGGAGGCAGAGGTTGCAGTGAGCTAAGATTGTACCACTGCACTCCAACCTGGGTGACAGAGTAAAACTCCATATTTAAAAAAAAAAAAAAAAAAAGAAAAAAAAAGAAAAAAAGGGCTTATTATTTGATAGCATAATAGCATGATTATAGTCAATAATAACTTAATTTTACATTTTAAAATATCTTAGAGTGTAGTTGGATTATTTGTAACATTAATAATAAATGCTTGAGGGGGTGGACACTCCATTCTCAGTGATGTGCTAATTTCACATTACATGCCTGTATCAAAACATCTCATGTATTCCATAAATGTATACTTACTACGTACCCACATGAATTTTTTTAAAGGAAAAGAGATATGATGTAAAGCAGTCAGCACAAAATCTGCTACGTGATAAGCGCTTGATACATATTATTTATCATAATTATTATTGTGTAAAATATCTTTTCTCCAAAAATAAAACACTGATTTCTGGTTTCATAATTCTTTTATTGTGTTATAAACTTTTATTTACATAAAATAAAAGTGTATTATGTTGTTAGAATATGCTCTTTTTATCTTTGTGGTTGTTGCTAAAGTAGAATTTTGGAATTTAAAAATGTATACATGTACTATGGAAAACAGTAAAGAGATTTCTCAAAAAACTAAAAATAGAAATACTATTCATTCCAGCAATTCCACTGCTGGGTATCTACCCAAAGGAAAAGAAATGATCATAATAAAAAGATAACTATACTTAAATATTTATCGCAGCACTATTCACAATAGCAAAGATCGAGAATCATCTTAAAAGTGTCCATAAACAGATGACTGGATGAAGAAACTGTGATACACACACACACACATACACACACACCCCATGGAATACTACTCAGCCATAAAAAGAATAAGATCATGTCCTTTAAAGCAACATGGATGAAACTGGAGGCCGTTATCTTAAATGATGTAATTCAGAAACAGAAAGTAAAACACTATATGTTCTTACTTATAATTTTGAGCTAAATAATGTATACATATATATATGGACATAGAGTATGGAATAATAGAAATCGGAAACTCAGACGGGAGGGAGGGTTGGGGAGTGAGGAATGAGAAAGTACTTAGTGGGTACAATGTATACTAGTTTGGTGATGATGACCCTAAAAGTCCAGACTTCACCACTATGCAATATACCCATGCAACAAGACTGCACATGTACCCCTAAATCTATACAAATTTTTAAAACCTATACATGTATCATAACATCACATTATGCCCCATAAATATGCACATTATTTGTCAATAAAAAGAAAATAAAAAATTTAAAAAGAATATATGCAAGTAATTCCTTTCACAGATTAACAAGTGTTGGAGTTACAATACAAAAATTAATTGTGGCTAGGCCCAAAACAAGATGGAGAGTGTTCAGAATTTATTAGAGAAAGACATCCACACATCCCCAGTATACTCTACTGGGCTTTTTCTGGCAGTAGTGCTTTGCACTGCTGAATTCCCTCGAGGGTTCTGTTAATTCCGGAATTGTGCCCTTAAGCCCTTCTATTCCAGGACAAGCTGTGGAACCCTTTCAAAACTACTACAAGAATTTTCCTCGGGAATTATTCAGATTATTCCTCCTGTCTTCTTCTTCAAACTTTTACTCACATCTGACAACAAATGCTCCATTTGTGCTCAGCTCTTTTAACACAGGTTTGGAGGGGCTGCCCAAACTACCTGTATTTGTTTTGTATATTATTTTTAGGATGCAGTTGAATACCTTGGAGTTAGACAAAACTGGACTCGAATCTGAGTTCCTCTACTTGCCAGCTCTTTTAAGGAGCAAGAGTTACTTAGACACAGTAAGCCTCAGTTTACTCATCTGTTAAATCAGCATAGCACCATATTCACATGTTGTTGTAAGGATTCACTGAGATTGTGTATGTAAAATGTGCAGCAGAGTGCCTGTAAAACAGAACATTCTCAATTAAAAAGGAGTTTTTTTGGTCTTTTTTAAAATTATACTTTAAGTTCTGGGGTACATGTTCAAAACATTCAGGTTTGTTACATAAGTATACATGTGCCACGGTGGTTTGCTGCATCCATCCCCACATCATCTACATTGGATATTTCTCCTAATTGTAGCCCTCTCCAATCACCCCACTCCCTGCTATCCCTCCCCTAGGCTCCCCACCCCCTGACAAGCCCCAGTGCGTGATGTTCCCTACCCTGTGTCCATGTGTTCTCATTGTTCAACCCCCACTTATGATTGAGAACATGTGGTGTTTGGTTTTCTGTTTTTGTGTCAGTTTGTTGAGAATGATGGGTTTCACCTTAATCCATGTCCCTGCAAAGGACATGAACTCATCGTTTTTTATGGTTGCATAGTATTCCATGGTGCATATGTGCCACATTTCTTTATTCAGTCTATCTTTGATGGGCATTTGGGTTGGTTCCAAGTCTTTGCTATTGTAAACAGTGCTACAATAAACATATGTGTGCATGTATCTTTATAACTGAATGTTTCCTAATCCTTTGGGTATATACCCAGTAATGGGATTGCTGGGTCAAATGATACTTCTGCTTCTAGATTATTGATGAATCACCACATTGTCTCCCACAAGGGTTGAACTAATTTACATTCCCACCAACAGTGTAAAAGCGTTCCTATTTCTCCACATCCTCTCCAGCATCTGTTGTCTCCTGATTTTTTAATGATCACCATTCTAACTGGCATGAGGTGGTATCTCAATGTGGTTTTGATTTGCATTTTTCTAATGACCAGTGATGATGAGCTTTTTTTCACATTTATGAGGACATTTGTTTCTTCTCTGAGGCACTGTCTTCTGGGCTACCCCTTGAGTTTATTACATGACAACCTGTATCTGTTGATGTCCTTTCCTGAAGTCTTAGCCTCATCATTGGGACACAGGTCTGGCCCTGGCCTCAGAGCCTGACTTCCCTGGGGACAGTTGATTTTAAGTATACATAGGCGGTTCCTTAGGAATGTTACAAAGTTGTTGACCGTGGACAAAAATGGAAAGTGAGAACAATGAATAGCTGAAAATATTCAAGATTTTTAAATAGCGCTTTAAGCATTAAACATTAAAAGGTGCTGTCTATATTTGTAGACAAATTTTCCATAGAGGAATGCTTTAGTCATTAGTACAACGAAATTAATAATTAAATAAAAAAGAATTTCAAAAGGAAAAGTAAAGCAGTTGAGCCAGGAAGCATGCTCCTTATTTAATTCAGCAACCTGACAAGTAATTAATTTGGAGAGAAGTAATTCTCAGCTTTCAATGGAGTAAATCTGAAACGGATAGATGACTGAGAGGTCGATCTCTAGTTTGGGAAACAGAAGTCAGGGAAAAAAGACAGTCCAATTGGCACCTGTTACATATTGGGTGGCAGTGGTCAGTTGAGCCTTCCTGCTCATTGGATGATGTCCTGGTTTATAACCCTACATCCTGATGCTTTCTTATCTAAACCACTTGGTAGAAGTACAACAGCAACCCAGGCTCTGTATGAGAGGGCCCCTGACTATGCTACCCATCTTCAGTCACATTCGTTCACAGGGGGCACTATGTGAATGTCGTAGCTGGGGACTAGGAGCCAAGGAAGCAATAACACCTGCTTTGTCCACATGTAACTAAATTAATTATGACTGCTGTAAGAGTCTGTACATTGTAACTACTTAACCAGGGTTTACTTGGTATAAGAGAAAATATAATTTTCTATAGTTAAAATAGCTGGGCCTTTACGTTATCTCTATACTGCTATGGGCTCTGGTTGTCGCTTTGAGGAGGCCAAGGCCAAGGTGTCCTGAGTCTGTTTCCAAAAGGAAGCGCCCACCCTGGCACCGCAGAATGTCCAGTTGGCCATCCATGATACATACGCCTTAGTAGCCAGCAAAGCCAAAACTCAGAATATCTCAATTATTTTCTAGTGCTCACCCCAAATCTCTTGGGTTAAGAAAACTGACTCTAGAATGATCGAATGTATCACTGAGCTCCATGCAACCAATAAACAGCTGAGTCAGATTGCCTACTTATTTGCAGCCAAAGTACTTTTTAATATAGAATACCAACTTTGTTTCACTGTAACTCTTTCACAGGTAGATAAACAGATATTAAAAAATAAAAGTACCACACTCAGAAAGTGGACAAAAAAAAGAATAAACTTTTCTGACTTTCCCATCCCCACTAGGAAAATTCATGCTGCTCTTTATTTACCTGTGTCTTAGGTGCCCTTAGCTTACCTGAGAACCATGGCAGGAACCACTGGAATACTGAAGACCTCATCAGCAACCAGCCATGATGTATATAGATAAAGGGACACTGATCTCCACAAGCAAAAACGGCAGGGCAAGAAACTCACAGAGATCAGCCGATGAACTGGCTTCTGTGTTTGCCCAAGCAATATCCTGTTCTGACGGCACTCAATGTAATTTGAAACTAATAGGCAAATAAAAGTGAAGAAATTAGCTATTATCCAGTGCATATAATCAACGGGAACTACTGAAATGGGTTTTGGGGAATGCAAACCTCTCTTCCCTTGAATGGGATGGTTTCTGTCTCAATTAGCTGGATAAAAAGCCACTTTCTCTGTTTTATTTTGCTTTTGTGACAAGTATAGTGTTTGCTATATATAATAAATAAATTAGTATATATATACATATATATATAAATATAACTATGTATCTTTAGTATGTATCTTTAGTAACACCATAATCTGAAAATAAGTAATGAAACATATTCATCGATATTCATGATCAAAGCATTCATGCATTATTATATGAAAGAAGATATAATTTCCATGACTTAGTCTTCTTGGATTCGAATTTCACCTCCTTGTAAAATTCCCACCTTTAGCTCTAAACTTTGCTTTTTTTTTTTTTTCCTTAGCAAAAGCAGTAATCCATTTCAAAAATCCTCTATAGGGAAATGTTCAGATTTCTTTTTAAGCCGCTCTGTGTTCGATTTTAGTTTCATGGAAAACATTCAGACACAAAACAAAAAACAAGAAATTTTTATTCCTTGCACATTTTAAAAAAGCAATTTGAACTCCTATTTCTATTGCCAGCAGTCACAGAGGTAAATTTACTTTCTGTGCTTCTTAGTCTGAAATAGCTCATCCTTCTAAACATCTGCCAATATTCAAATTCATGTTGGGAGAGAATATTTTAAAAGGAGGTAACTTCACTGATAATCATCTCTGTTAGGGTCTTATCTCAAATTCCTTTGTTATTTTCTTTGAAATCAGTGCAACCCACAGATGGATTCATGATGCAGGTTCAAAGTGACATTTTGCGAAGAATCTAGGAAGGTGCTCACTGCAGGCTAGGATCAGATTTGCAGAATTTAGGTAGCATATTTCACAGATAAGAGATAGGACTAACAGCTTCTTCAGTAAGCCAGTTGTTAGTGTTCAATGATGCCATATCAAAATACAGACTTTCAGATAATGGCTTTCTAAGTGCTTCCCTTGAAAGCTGATTTAAATTTGCATGATGCTGGGTGCTGTTGGGAGGCCATAAAACAGAAAAAAAAATACGCACACAAAAAGTAAAAAAAAATATACTGTTAAAACTTCAAGCTACATTTCAATTTATCACTAAGTCCTTTTAAACGTAATGTGTTGAATAAGTCTCAGTGTTTACCTATGTGGTTTCTTGCATCAGGTTTCATAGCTGTTAAAATGAGAAGGGATATTTCCTCTTTTACTTTCTTTGTAAGGTAATTTCCAGTCAATGAGTCTCTTAATTGGAGAAATCAAAGTACTAAAGGATTGCATAGCAGACAGACTTGGAGAGCACAAGGACAGGAAAGAGGAAAAGGAAAGGGAAGGAAATGAGATTGAGCTAATCCTGCTTCACTCCAATTTCACTAACGATTAGAGCTGAGATTGCAAACGGGTGCCTATAGATGTACTTTGTTTGAATCACATAGTACTTGAAAAAAAAAACGATGCACAGTAAGAAATTGGAAGACGTATCAGAATCTGGATTGTCTCTGTCTTCTCTTTAAAATCAGAAGGCTAAGCACCCTCCTGGCATCAGTAGGCCAGAGCTATATGATGTTTCATCTTTTAGATGGAGCACATTTTCTCTGGTTTGTCAGCATTGACACCTGATCCACTTCATTCATTGACGTTACCTGCCTGCCTTGCAGGTACTAAAGTTGTAACTTTTATTTCTTGTTTTGTTTTTATAAATTACTAAGATAACTGGAATAGTGGTACAATATTTCTGAGAGTCTTAGAATGTGCTGGAGATATCATGCTACTCCCAGAATAGCCCGCCAGTTCTTCCTTTGTATCCAGGTTTCCCATGCTACCTTAGGCTAGTCCCCTTTGCAATGTTGCTGGTAAGGCTGGGGCTCAGATGAACTACTTTTACAAAGAGCTTTTGCCATGAGTCCTGATATAGTTGCTGATCTTGCCATCACTGTCAGCAGCATGGCAGGAAACAGGAAGAAGTTAGAGACCCTGGGGCACTATTTGCCCTGGAGGACTCCGGAAGGCCTGGGAGCCAATCCCCTCTATCACAGGGCTGCCTTCCAACGGCTCTCTGAGCAAGGATGAAGCAAGAAATCTCTTCTTTCCCTATGCTATGCAGCTTCTTTCCTTAGAAGTTCTGGACTACCACAGGTCCAGTTGCCCACCCCACAGTCCTTTGGACAGTGAGGTCTCTCTCACAGGCCACACAAACCACACAACACCCTCATCTAGTCACATATTTCGCTTCTAAACGGCTGGGATGATGGGACATCCATTACAGTCACCTACATGGGCCTTTATCCTCCAGACCCTTGAAAAGAAGACGCTTCCTGCACTCTCCAAGCCCACTCTGTTTGCGAAGTTAGGGAATCACTAACCTACCCTTCATGTAAAAGCTCCATATGCTGGTTACTATATTGTTTCTTAGCTTCAAACCCGGTCTTCTAAACACTGTTCTGTGATGCCAAGGTTGGAACTCTGCCAACTACATATCAGGATTTAACCAGAAAGACAAAACTTGTAGGAGATACACACACACACACAAACACACACACACACACACACACACTCTCACCCCACAACATACACCTACATATATGTATATCTGTGTATATATTTTAACATATATTTATTACATAAAATTGGCTTATATCTTTTTTGGGACTGGTTAAGCTAGTCCAAAAGTTTACACTCTGTGCTCTGTAGGATAGGCATCCAGGAAAGGAAGATCACAGAAAGACTGGAATCTACAGGTGTAAGCCAATGAGCCAAATGTCTACAGATGGAATTTCGCTCTTTCCTTCTTTCTCTTTCTCCTTCTCTCTCTCCTGGAGAAGCCTCAGCCCAAATTTAAGGTCAACCAAGATCATCCAGAATCCCCTCCTTTATTTAAAGTCAACTGATGAGGCACTCTAATGACATTTGTAAAATTTCTTCACATTGACACCTAAATTAGTGTTTAATGAACAGCTGGGAAATATAGCCTAGCCAAATCAACACATCAAAAAAGCCATCACACTCTACCACTTATCAACTTGACACCTAAACCATCTTCTTAAGCCATATCTCATCTCCAAATAAAGGTAATAAACAAGGTTAAATTACTTCCTTATATGACACAAATATCCTGCAAACACCAAAATCATGCTGTTTCTCCAAAAGAGGATGCAAAGTTATTGTGTGATGCTCAGTCTATTTATTCTCCTTCAATATCCTGTAACTTAAAAACTGAGATGTAAAGTTTATGATTATTATCTATGTTAGATAAAGTGATGAAACAGGAAAGAAAACGTATTTTATAATGTATATACACAAAAATGTATTCATATGTACCCTTTAACACATATACACATTGTTGGAGTTGGGACTGCTGTGACGAAGTACCACAAAGCCACTTAAAACAACAGAAATGTACTTCTCACAGTTCTACACGCTGGAAGTCCAAGAATAAAGTGCCAGCATGATCAGGTTCTGCTGAGGGTTCTTTTTTGGATTGTAGACAACCAATTTATCATTTTATCCTCACATGGCAGAAAGAAAGCTAGCTAGTTCTCTAGTCTCTTCTTATAAAGGCACTACTGCCATTTGTGAGAGCTCCACTCTCATGACTTAATTACCTCCCAAAGTTCCCACATTTTTGTATAGTCACATTAGCATTAGAGTTTTATAACATATAAATTTTGGCAAAGCCAATATTGCGCAGCTGATGCAGTTCCTTTCCTTGGGATGATCAGCCAGCTACCGCATGGTAGGTTGATTACACTGGACAACTTTCATCACGGAAGAAGCAGCACTTTTTAAAGAAATCAACGCTCACCAATAATTACACCGGCTTTGGTGAGCAAAAGTCCATGTGTCTGAGCCCAAATATAACCTCCACTTCTGTTACCATGGCCACTTAGCTCATGAGCTCATGGGGTAATGACAAGAGTTTCCAGGAGAAAACACTAACTGGTATCCACAGAATGGGTCGTCTTATCCACTTAATTTATAAAATTCTCCTTTACTGAGGTCACTCTTCAGTGACCATTTACATGGGATACAAATATGTTAACATTTGATGGTTCTATGCCAACTTGGAAACATCTGTTCACATTTATCTAACCAAACCTCCTTGCTACCAATTTCCTAATTACGTTCCCTCCAAGTTCTTGATCATTCAGTCCAACTATTGGACACAGCCCATAAATTGATATAGACTCATATCTCTGGCTATTTCTTCTTCCAGGTAAAATGAACAACCAGATATACTGTACCAAGTTCTGTGCATAGAAAAAGTTGGCTTCACGACTATCATTTTAGGATACCATCTATTTCTTCTCTGGAAACATCATGATCTGCTGACTAATGTTATAGATTTCTATGGGTGAAACTGCTAGGATTACTACTTTGGCTACACCACCCACTGTGGTAACCAGACCCAGCTTGTTCTTGACCACTGACACCCAGAACCCCTTTATCCCCACTGGCTTTAGAAATACCAGTTAAAGATAGTGGTTCCCACTATAATTTATGGCCCGCCACAATGTTTTTCAAGGATGAATCACAAATTTATTTTTCAGAGTCATGAGAAAAGTTCTGTCCTTTGTGTCCTCTTAGGATGAATGTACAGGTCTTACCTGATATTTCCATTCTAGCAGTCCAATCACTCTAAGTCTTTGAATATTTCCCTCTATTGTATACTAAAACAGTTCTGGCATTTTGACTTTATTTAGTGTAGAATATTACTGGCTCCATATTTTAGTATATTTCTCCTATCAAATGTTAGCGTCATCCCTACCCTCTAAAAGCAAAATATTTAATCCAGAATCTTTACTTAGTGGGCCCATATCCATACATTCATCCTGACTCAATTTTATATATTTCCACCACAATTCCATATCCTAAATGTCTGTTCCTACAAATATCACTCAAATTTCCGTCTATGTAATCAGAAAAACACAAAGTCCTTAATGTGCATTGCCTCCTTATAGGTAACTGTACCTCATGTTTTAGTTTCTGCTGGGATTTGAGTCTAACTGTAAGTCTGGAAGCAAAGAGTGTCATGAGAGTAGTTCCTGGGAAGGGTCAACAGTGCCTTGCAAAGGGAGGCCATTGCAGATCTTTAGGCTCATGAGGGCTGAGCTCCTCAGACAGAATAGAAAGTTTACTTCTGCTACTGAAGGAGATCCACAGAATCTCAGGGTTGAAGGTCCTCAGATTCATCAAGATCTTTTCATATGTTTTCATTTCATTTTTTAGGATCCCATTTCTTCCTCATTAATGCCCTAACTTAATGGAAGAGCCTTTGTAGCTGCAGGGGTGGGATTTCTGAAAACCAATTCCATTTGGTCCTCTGTCAGACTTGATACCTCTCTAGGATGAGTGAAGCTCTGTTACTGGGCCCTACAGCGAATAACGAAGTCGACAATTAAGCAGAAAAGCATCACGAAATTCTTTGTCTGTTCCTGCTCCGTTCTTACTGTTCAGGTCTTAGGATAGGATTCTCTTTGTTCTGAGATGTGCCTAAGTTTCTAACTCAACTCCTTGGTATCTAAATGGCTCTCTTGATAATTTGCCTGATAGAATAGTCTGTTCAAGTTTTGCTTTGTTCATGACAGTCCTCTGAAATACTAGCGTTCTCTCTTCAATCCTCATTTTCATAGCTTGGGTCCTGCTTCCTTTTTCCCACCTCTCCAGTCTGGCCACCGGCCTGCCTAAAAAGCTCTTCAGATACTGTTAACTTCCGGACTTCCTTGATTAAATGCTTCACACATTTGCTGGGCTCCCCTTGATAAACCAGCACAATGCTGACTATGTTAATTAGAACACTTCTGGATTCCAGAAATAGAAATCCAACCAAAACTAGCTTATAAAACAAAGAAAGTGTCAGCCAGCAGGATCAAACCATGGAAAGGACATGGATGTTTCTGGGCTAGGAAAGGAAAATCAGGTTCACAAATCCCTCACAGCTCTCTTTGATCCTTAACTGTTTCTTTCTATTTGCTTCATCATCTTATACTAGTTTTTTTTCTCTCTCTTCAGTAAGGGTGTGTCAACTCGAAGACTTACTGTCTTTATAGCTTAACAACCAGAGGAGAAAGAAGGGTTCTCCTTGTATATTCCAGTTTAAAAAATCCCAGTGAGGGACCCAATTGATCTTGCTTAGATGATATGTATATCCCTTGGACATTATCCCTATAGCCATGGGATTGAGATTCTAAGATTATGCTAAATAGGTCATATGCGCATCTATTTTATGGGAGACCAAGGAGTTGCTCTGTCATTCAGGCTGGAGTGTAGTAGCATGATCATAACTCACTGCAGCCTTGAACTCCTAGGCACAAGTGGTATGCATCCTTATGTCAAGGAAAGAGGTGGAATTCGTAGAAGAGAAAAAAGAAATAGATGATGCAACTGGGGAAATGGCTTTAATGAAGAGTCACTTGATTCATGTGTATCTTAGTGTTCACCTATTTTCATGAATGACTATATATATACCATATTATCTTTGTTAACTTTGCCTCTCTGAAATTTCGGTTCAACTAAACACGCATTGATTCATGCCAACCATTTCAAATTATTGGAGAGGGAGCTGGGAATCTGAAGATAAATGATTCAGGTACCCCGCCCTTACCCTTGAAGAGCCTACCACCTATGGTAGGAGCAACCTCTATTCCTTGCTGTGTTCCATGACTCCTTTGGATTTGTATCTAACATGTAAGGCTTGAATTTTCTTCATGTAGCTGAAATTGTATTAATTGAGTTACGCTTTTGGCAGGGATTTAACCTATTGCTGTACTGCCTTTCTTAAGTCAATGAGTGATTTTGTTTGGGAATAGAAAATAGGTTTTCTGTTGTAGGTCAGTTCCAATTAGTTGATAGTGGCTGCTTTGAGAACTAAGTTAAAAAGAATTCTGGGGTTGTATCTGTGCTCAATGAAAGAAGATCATAAAGTGATTAGCAAGCTTAAGGATGAATTTGGAAATGTGGAAGTAAACATACCATTAATTTCTGGCAAAATATTTAGTACTTGGCTATGCCGTTAATTGATGTGTTATTGTCTAATTTTTAGCATGCATTTAGCAAATTGAAAACATCAGGCCTTTGGTGGACATTATGAAAAAATATTGACGCAAGTACATATATATGTAGTTGCATATATAGTTACATTTATATAGTTGACACAATAAAGGGAATTTTTCTTTTCCCTTTCTCCAACATAAAAAGTTAATAGATTCAAAAAGGGCAGTTGGAACTCCCAATATATCAAAAGTAGAGAAACAACCCCACACTTAGAAGATAAATAGCCACTTTGTACTTAATGGAAGAGTTAGATCAAGTTTAAGGGAGACTTCTGGCTTTTGACTTAGGGAAGCTGGCAATCTCTCCATATATAGTTTGCAATGTTGGAAAGGAAACTTGTGTTCTTTACTAGTGAAGGGGAAATAACACTTGATTCAGAGTATCGGTTTCTTTCACCTACACTCTGGATACACGTGACCCATCATAGACATTTTTTATCAATATGAATAAAAGATTTCCCCCTTCTATGGCTAGAACAATTTTTTTTTTTTTTTTTTTTTTGAGACGGAGTTTCGTTCTTGTTACCCAGGCTGGAGTGCAATGGCACAATCTCGGCTCACCGCAACCTCCGCCTCCTGGGTTCAGGCAATTCTCCTGCCTCAGCCTCCTGAGTAGCTGGGATTACAGGCACGCGCCACCATGCCCAGCTAATTTTTTGTATTTTTAGTACAGACGGGGTTTCACCATGTTGTCCAGGATGGTCTCAATCTCTCGACCTCGTGATCCACCCACCTCGGCCTCCCAAAGTGCTGGGATTACAGGCGTGAGCCACCGCGCCCGGCCGGCTCAGAACAATTTACCTAGACAAGTGATAGAGGTTCAGAGCAATTTTTAGGCAAACACTCCCCTGTGTGTTTAATCAGAACACATTATTTGAAGTATCAAAGCAGTGCGGAAGAAATTAAAAGCCCCAAACATTCAGGATGTCCACATGATTCTGAGGTGGCCTCCTCATTATCTGATAATTGCATTATTTAAACTGTGTTTGTGACTGTCAAGCTTAAGGATGACAAAAAAAGTTTAGAAAAAATATGTCCATTTTCTTTGGCTATTCATAGCTACATAAAAGAGAAGAGAGGTTGGTGAAAAGGTGAGAAAACAAAACAAAACAAAACAAAACAAAAAAACTACTGAGAAAGAAAAAGATAAATGAAAAGAGAAATAGTTCTTCTGAGTCCCTTCCCAGTTTGCAGATTTCGAAGGTAATATTTTGCACCACAGAAAAAAGTATTTTACCTTTATACCAGCAGCAACTTTTCATTGTGATACAGTTGCCATGGGGATGATGTGCTGGGTTGTGCCACTTTATCATCTTGCTCTTACATGTTCTATTATAAAGTGAGTACTTGGGATTCTAGGCCATAAATATGCATCCATGAAATTTTAATCTGTAAACCAACCTGCCAACCAACTTCAGAGTAGTAATACGTTCTCTGGCTGACAGAACTGCATTTTCCTTTTTGAAAGCAACACAGTCAGGGCAGTAATTGGGCAGGCATGAGCATCTGCAATTAGAGAGACTATTTCCTTTCTAGGCACTGTGGTTTTTGGACCAAAGGTAGAAGTGAAAAGGGATGTAAATTTATCTGGCAAGAAATAAAATTTATTAATGATCTGCTATGTTTCTAGGTTACATGTAGCTTTTGGTCTAATCCTTTGAAAATATTTTCTGAAGTTAATCAGATCCTTTTTCAAACCTGTGGAAAGATATCATTGGTAGATACATTCCCCAAATAATAGCCCACTGCATGTATTTAAAAACAGAGCAAACTATGCCTCAGCAAAGCTCAGATCAATTTCACGTGAAGTCCTTCAGAAGTCCTCACCCTTTCTGAAATCACCAAGCATCATGCAGAATATTTCCCCAGGGCTTCTGGGGAAATGCTTCATTCACAGCAAAGCTGAAATTCATAGAAACCAGAATTGCATAAAGGCAACTTAAAAGTCAAACCAACTTGTCTACACCAACCGGCCTGACCCTTGCTACAGACTTATCTATCCCTTCAAGCCAATTTAGCTTCAGACAGTAGCTGTCAAAGCAGACCATATTATTGACTTGGAGTTAACATTTATTTTCTATTTTCTATTAACTTTAACAAAAAGATTGTCTTCAGGATCAACTTAACAACTTTTCACTATTAACAAGTGTCCCAGTTTAATAGATTTATTCTATTGTGATTATGCTATGTGTCAATATTCTCTTTCAAGAAAGGAATTAATCTTGAGAATTCTTTTTAAAGCAGATATGGAACAATATCGTGGAAAAATATAAAATCGTATGCTAATAATTTGTGTAAGAGACAATGTTTCTGCAACCTTGTGATTGTTCAGAAAAAAAAAACCAGCAATAATATCTATGTTATCACTGTAGATATCTTTTCATGGTGGATAATGTTATTATTTAAAATATGTATTCCTCCTCCCTGTAGGAGGAATAGACATCCTGGTCTGATTGATATCAGGTTTGGTCATCAACCTGCTTTGGCTAATGAGATGTAAGCGAAAGGGATGCGTGTTAATTATATCAGGAGCCTTCAGAGCCTTTGGGTTTCCACCCTGTTCTCTTTTCCATCTTCCACAAAGCTCACAATGTCCCAAAGAGTGCCTGCTCCTTCATTCTGGGTCCTAGGATCATGACAATTTAAAGCAGAGCTTTAACTCACCCAAGTCAGACAGGTTGTAAGATTTGGGGTGTCACAAATTTGTTCCATGTAGCTGCTGCCTTTGCATTCATTTTTAGGCCTGGCAGAACGCGCTTGAAACCCAGTTGTACCCTGTCACCTTTGGCCTAGTTAAAACTTCCCTGTCTGGCTGTTGGCAATACAGCCTACTCATCCTTCATCTCACTGATTCAAAACCTAACACATCTCACGGTTAAGTGATAAAACCTAATGGTCAACATCAGAGTCACGTAATTAAGTTTCCACCTTCAGGCATGTTTTCTTTAAACTAGACAACGCACAGCTTCCACGGAAAGCCTACGGAATAAATAGTCTCTCAGATCCTTTCACCCTCTTCTCCTTGCTGTCTGTCCCTCTTGCTTTCTTACTCCCCACCTACTGGTTCCAGTCAGCCTTCTGTTGAGACCCCTTACCTTCCTGGGATCTGAGAGTAATACATTTTTTCTGTTTCATGCCTTTTTGGTTTCACTTCCTTGCTGTGCCTCACCTGACACCTTCCCTGCAAATCAGGACTCTCTTAGAGAGTGGCTATATTGGCATATGGCCAAGATATAAAGAGCAAACTAGGAAGAAATCATAACAATAGAAATCACAGCATGAGGGTTATTTTTTTTGCACAATCTAGCTGACACTGACTCATCCGTATTTACAAGTGTATTTATAGTCTCAATATCCATTTAACAAATGCTTTGGTGTGCCAGACACAGTACTAGGCAATGGGAATTCACACACAAGAAAGATCTAATTATGGTCTTGAAGCGTTTAACATGTTTCTATTGCATTAAATATGGACATAAAGGAATTTCTGCAAAATGAATCTACTTTGTTTTCTCAAAATACTTAGTAAAATACTCAAACAGGCAGAATTTAACCATTCAGGTAGTGACTTAAAGACGGCACCGAATCATTTTTCACACCCCCATCAGAATGTAGAGCTTAGTTCTCTAACCTTTCGAACATGGGGAGATCGATGCTGTACTAGTCTGAGGCCCATTCTTCAAGTGGCAGTTTTGCCTCTTTCCAGGTGGTAGCCCTGTCCACTCTGCTGGAGAGATTGACGCCTGGCTGTCTCCCAGCTTTTCAAGCTGTCCTAGCTGAGAGTCCAGACATATGACTGGAGAAATAATCTTGAATATTCTAGACCCAGCATATATCGCATGGAGCAGAGACAAGCCATTCCCGCTGTGCTCTGTCCCAGTTTCTACCCCAGTGAATCTTGAGCATGCAGAATGGCTGTAGCTTAAGGCACTAAAGTTGGGAAGTAGTCTGTTAGCAGTGACAGATAACCAAGGAATTGCCAGAACCACTCTCTGGGCATGTTTCAAAACCCTTTCCCACTAATTCATTTCTCCTCATCTCAGGAACTGCACTTGTTTTTAGGATTCTCTGACTCCATGCGGTTTTTTTTTTTCATTTCCAATTGTTTTCTTATAACACTGCCTTTTGTTGTGAATGCATAAAATGTCTATCAGCCTAAAATATCACACTTTGCTGTAAGGCACCAATGTCAAATATTAACACATGCCGCTCAAAAATTATCTTCAATTTGAATTTAAGGATTAATAAAATAGGGCACAGGAAAATTAAAAGTCAACCGAATGACTTTTAATGAAAAAAAAAAAAAAACAATGAGAAATTTCTGCCAAGAAACAACAACAACAACAACAAAAATGCTGTTTTGGATAATTATATAAATTTAGGTAGTTTGATGATTGGTATTACTTTAACCCAGACGTTCTCAAAGTTAGCATGCACTGGAATCACCTAGAGGGCACACTGACCAGATTGCTGGGCCCTGGCCCCAGCAGTTTTGGTTCAGTACGTCCAAGTCGGTCCTGGTAATTTGTACATCTAAAAGGTGTCCAGGTGCAGCTGATGCTCCAGAGACCACACTTTGAGAATCATGGTGTAAACTTTACTTGGCACATTTGTTCCTACTTTGTCCTATGTATCCATGACAGGCATAATTAATTAATTATTGGACTTTCCCTTGCTGATCCGTGGAGCCAGTATATCAGCCAAACAATATCATTTTAGCTGAAAATGAGAGAAAGCCTATTCATTATGTGAGATAACTCCAGAATTCAAGTAACTCTTCAGATTATTAATGTCTGCCATGCTCTTGTCTCATATTTCTCTTTCTTTTTATTAATATGACAAAATGTTCATTTTCTATATTTTTTAAACAGTGTATTCTCAATAGATAAGAGCTTTAAATCTATGTCTATCATCGCAGATATCACTGCATAACAAATATTTCAGCAGTATAAAATAAAAATAAATCAGTATTCTATGCTTGTTGTGCTGATTGGCCAAGTCAAAACAATACACAATGACCAAGAGACAGATAAAAGATTTTTTTAAAAAAAGCTACATTGAATAAGAACTAGCAAGTACTGGGTAGATCACACACACAAACACACACACACACACACACACACACAGAAGTTGAATTTGATGTCATTTATGTAAAATTGCAGTTTGGGGTTTATGTTTGTATTGCCTGTAAAAATTCCTTTTATGTAGCAGCTTCTTCCATTGTAGCAGTCATTCCAAGGTTTATTTAATTTTGCCATGAACATTCTCTGGAAACATGTCTTTGGAGTCATCAATATAGGGTCCAATGCACAGTAACAAATAGTTTTATGATGTTCTTACAGTGAAGTTGAAAAAACAGACTGTTGAAATTGCCAGGATATATTTTCTTCAGATTTTTCTTCTCTGAAAACTATGTTTTTGCCTTTGAAGTGTTTGAAGATTTGAAGGCATAATTTTACTGTTCCATTTCTGAAAGTTTGGAAATATTCATCATTTCTCCCAGATCAACAATGAATTATAGCTTTCAGTTTTGAAGAAAGGCTTTTTTCAGCAGAAAGGAGGCTTTTGAAAATGTCTCTGTTTTCATTTTTAAATTTTTTAGAAAGAAATACTGTAACACCTAGCATGTGATGAAAATGTCTCTGATTTCATTTTTAAAAATTTTTTGGAAAGAAATACTGTAACACCTAGCATGTGATAAAGAAAGGTTATAAAGAGGATAAATTTTAATCTGGAAAATAACAACATGAATACTTAAGATAACATTTAGAAAATTTTAAAATGTTTAAGCAGCCTTCAGTTCTCTTTACTTTCAAGTAATGCTTATCAGTGAAGGAGATCAACGATTTTCTTGACAAACTGTATAACTTTTGCATGTAACAGCTTGATTCTGCTTGCGTTTTTGTCAAATTTTTGCAAACGTAATATGATTATACAAGGAATTGACAGTATTGAAGACATTTTCAAACTGAATTCATGTAAGAATAACTAACAAAAGCCTCCCTCTATTGAGGGCTGATCTTCGACAGGCATTGTACTTCACAGTTTTAGTCTTAACTATTAGAAACAATCTTATAGGTAGCTATTACTATCTCCATCTTACAGATTAGGAGACTACAATTCACAAAAATCAAGTGATTTCCCCATGGTCACAAGTTAGAAAGGAGTGGAGCTAAGAATTGAGTCCAGACTTTTTATTATGCTTCTGCACCAACATAATAATTAGCGAAAACTGTATCTTTAACTGCTAAATTGATGTTTCAGAAAGTTGAGTGATGTCCTGACTCATTTTAAAAGGAAAACACAATTTCTTTAAAAGTGTAATTGCACTGAATTTTACTGCCTCCCACAAAATAATTGTATCCCCAAACTCTCATTACTCAGGCCAATGGTAAGCATGCCCCTAGAAGCATATGCTCTTAGCGCCTACTCTTAAAATTCTATGACAGCTTCATGATGTTCTCTACCTTTGTGAAAGGCACAGTAATTATTTACTCTGTTTTGCTTCAGGTAATTTTTAAAAACATTCTATTATATTTACTTTGATAGCAAAGATGATACATGATAGCTGCTAAAAATAAAAAAGTAAAATCTGTAATCCCAGCACTTTGGGAGGCTGAGGTGGGCAGATCATGAAGTCAGGAGATCCAGACCATCCTGGCTAACATGATGAAACCCCATCTCTACTAAAAATACAAAAAATTAGCCGGTGGTGGTGGCCCACACTGTAATCCCAGTTACTTGGGATGCTGAGGCAGGGGAATTGCTTGAACCCGGGAGGCGGAGGTTACAGTGAGCTGAGATGGTGCCACTGCACTCTAGCCTGGGTAAAAAAGAAAAAAAATCAATACAAGAATATATATTATTGATAATAAAGGCTTCCCAATGCTGATTGTTAGTACTTTGGTATGGGGTGTGTCCTTCCATATATAGATAAAAAATTTGACATACACGTATATAATATTTATATAAATGTATATGTTCAGTATCATACATACTTTTCTAAAACTTGGTTTTTCACTTAAAATGTCTTTTGTCTCTCCAAAGTCCTTTTATCCAATTTTCCACAATTAGCATTCCTCAAAATCTCCTCAATTTCTTTAACCTTTTTCCTAAACAGCCCCTCCAATTTCTTAATTTAAAGAAAACCAAAGTGATCCTTGCCAGTATTGTTTCCTCTTCAGCCTTCTCAAATCACATCTCTCTCCAATCTCATATATCAGTCACACTGGAGTCTGGGTTGCCACTCTCCTTGTTTCACAAGGGTGATTTCAGATCATTACTCTCCCATGCCCTTGAAAAATCCCCAGCTCCTTTATGTCCCATGCCCTATTACCATGGCTCCTCTACCTTTTCTCATGGCTGCCATTTCCCGGTCACTCTCCATTTAATCAAGGCTGCAATACTTTGCTCTAACTCACTTTATCACTTTAGGTAACTCCCCTGTCACTTCAGTCCATCATTTTCCGTGTTTTTTCCCCAATACAATTTATATTCTAGGGTCAGTTACTTTAATCACCCTCTTGTCGATTCTCTGATCTCCTTTTTTTCTTCATATCTTCCTAAACAACCCCAACTTTGATGGGTCCAACTGTTCACTGTCAGAAGCATGTTCTGATTGAGTGAAAACCAGGCAATCTACCAGCTTGCTTCAGCTGATTGCATAAGGTCTTAGAGGTCACTATTAAGACTTTGGAATGTGTCAGATGTTGAGCGAATGAACAACGTGACGTTATTCATGTTCTAAAAGAATCACTGATTGCTCTGGGGAGAACAGAATTTAGAAAAACATGCATGGAAGCAGGGGCGCTAGTTAGGAGGTGTTTGCGATCATCCAGACCACAGGGGAAAGTGAACGGACTGGGAACGGTGGAGGAAGTGAGAGGAGGCTGGTCTCCCTTTCTGGTGTGGAGAGTCTATTTTGTTATTGTGCTAGAAGTTACCTGAAGTGAAGCTCTGGCTTCTGGACCACAAACTCGTTCTAGCTATTTTCAAAGGCAGATCTCCCTTTTTATTAGTTCTAATATTAACTAATATTAGTTCTTCATGTAATCTCGTAGAACTGAGATTTATAAAACAACTCTAAGAGTATTGCAGAGGTTTTTGTTTGTTTTGTTGTTTTCATTTTTGTCCTTTGATTAGTCACTTTATAGCAAGTCTAAACTCACTCTCCACCTGCAGCCCTGAGTTTTTTGACATTGAGCTTTTGGATTCTGACCAGAAACTTTTTATTTTTGCATTTATTTGATTGTATTATCTTTTGCCTGTAAATTGATTCGTCACTCTAACTTCAATCTTTTCTGCTCCACAGTTTTCAGAAATCTTTCAAGGTTCCGATCTGTTTATAGTCTCTTTCCATTTTTAGTGCTACTAATGACTTATTTTTATTTTTCTATTTCTTATAATATTTCAATGGGAAGGATGAGTAGTTAACAAAAAGATGTACTGTGTGATTTTGATATATAAGCTGCTTTGATTTTCAGTCAATAGCAATGCCAAAGTGGGCCAGCAGGTTTAGCCTGCAGTAGGCAACTATCAAAGGAGAATACCATGTCGGTGTTTCTTCCTTGGGCACTCCCAATCCCCATGATTTATTTTCTTAGAGTTCCTCACTTTGTTGTGGCCCAGTCTGATGGTTAGCTCAGTCCAACACATGAGAACCAGAGGGCCAAACTCAACAACAAACTAAAAAAGGGATAGCAATATGAAACACACACAACTGCTGGGAAGATAGTTGGAGACCTAGAGCCTCCGCAGCTAGGGAGTAGAGCTTTTAGAAAGCAGATGGTCAATACTGAGTTCACTCTTTTTTTTTTTTTTTTTTTTTTGAGACGGAGTTTCACTCTTGTTACCCAGGCTGGAGTGCAATGGCGCCATCTCAGCTCACCGCAACCTCCACCTCCTGGGTTCAGGCAATTCTCCTGCCTCAGCCTCCTGAGTAGTTGGGATTACAGGCACACGCCACCATGCCCAGCTAATTTTTTGTATTTTTAGTAGAGACGGGGTTTCACCATGTTGACCAGGATGGTCTCGATTTCTTGACCTCGTGATCCACCCGCCTCAGCCTCCCAAAGTACTGGGATTACAGGCTTGAGCCACCACGCCCGGTCTTGAGTTCACTCTTTTATGGCACCAAAATGCTGCAATAGGGCATCAAATTTGATCAAGTAAGTCTTAAGTTCTAACTCCAAGGACAAGAGTATAAATCCACATTGCTGCAAAAAGTAGAATGAATGGATGCCTGCTTAGTCTTTCCCACATGCTGGTACAGGTAGGAATCCATTCCACGGAAGGCCATTCCTCTTTCTTTATCTGTATTTTTCTCCTCAAGTTATCCAAGGACTGTTATATCTGCTCCACGTTCTATGATACCAACGAAAGTCTGTCAAGTCCAATAGGTTGCAAAGGATGAGAAACAAGAAGAAACGATAGGTAATTGTTGAATTTGATGAAAAGGTGATCCTAGTATTTTTATAGAGAGTAGTTTCTGCAGCGGTGGTTGTGAGAGGGAAAGTGTCAATGCAGGAAAGCAACAAGCAAATAGTCTATATATATACATATATATACACACACACGCGCGCGCACACACACACACACACATAATCGAAGTTTGCATTAAAATAAATAGGACAATTGAATGGTTGAATGATGGACTGGAGGAGAAAAAGAATTTCTTACGTAGGAGAGAAGTGTACATGATTGACGGTAAATGGGAAGGGACCATAAGGAAACAAGTTATTGGAAAAGAAGGGGTTAAGACTTGGAGCTTGGTCTGTGGTCTGTGAGTAGGCAGAGTAGGGTAAAATCCAGATTACCAGGGAGACTAGATTTACTGAAGTGGAAGAGTTAATCCCCTATCCTAAGCCTCTGGGGGCCCTAGAGGACAACTGCAGTGGTAGTTGCAGCTACCACTGTAGGATGAAGAGGAAAAATAGATCAAATGATGCTGGACGTTTTTGTTGTCTGAAATAGGGTTTCTGGCTATAAGCAACATGTCTCAGAAACTGAGATTCTCAGAAACCGCATTAAAAGTCTTCCATTAGGAACAGCCACCTGGTGTTGAAAGGCTGAGGAAAGAGATGCAATCGCTTAGGCTTCAGGACAGTCTGGTGGTAGTTTTGGTGGGAGGGAGCTAGGGAGAAAAGAGCAAAGAGGGAAGCAAACAGTCTGCAATGCAATGGTTGGTGCCATTTGGACAATATTGTTATGCAATAGGATCCATCTGATCAGTTACGGACTTGTTAGTAGCTGCTGTCTGAGCTGTTCCATATCCCTTCTTTAGTTGGGGACAGGAATGAAAGAATCTGTGAGTGAAGGTGAGCCATGGTTCTGACTCACCAGAAGTCTAAGTAACCAAAAAGGAGACTCATCTTAGAAATCAGAGAATAGAGGGAACCCTTGGAAGTTGATAATAACATAATGTAACTGTTTGGTAGTTAATTACTCAATTAGTGAATGAATAAGTTCTTGAATTTTATAGGTTAGGAAATATAAAAAGAAAATAAAAGAATAAACAACGCTCCACCCCACCCAAAAAAAGGATAAAGGGCAAGAATACAAAGAATTGCCCCACCTACCTCTGGTTCCCACAGCAAATGACCATTTGCTGATTGTGTCAAATCAGAAGCAGGCTATAAAAGGGACCTCCTTCCCAGTGTTGAAATCCCTCCCCAGTTACATAGATTTGATTCTCATTGTTTGGCCGTTTTCACGCAGGGGGATTTTTAGATTGACATTTTTCATGAATGACTGAGGACTAGACAAACCAATATTTGTCAAGTCTCAGAAGACTGTTGGAATAGACAAACTTATCTTAGCTCACATTTAATCATGACAAGGACTGACACTGTGAATGACTCACTCAGTGCTCTTAAACTGGAGATGCTCCCGGGTAACACTCTGGGAACAGGCTTTCTCCATCAGAGTAAGGAGTGTCATTGTGAACTGGGCTACTAGGTGGCCAAAGAGAGTATCTCACTTCCTCAATACCACTCCTCTGGTATACAATTTTCAATTTAGGAATTTCTCAACTGTCTTCTACAGTGTCTGTGCCTGCCATTTATTTGCATCAGCTGAAAATATTTTTATTATTTCCTTCTGAGAGGGAAGCTGCCTGGTAGCTTCAGGCTGTGATTTTTAAAGACACATTTTGGGCAATGACTACATAAATAGACTAAAAGCCAGAGCTCAATGATGGTTATGACTTAAACCATTGTGCTGAGTAAATAGAAGAACGGAGAAAGATATCAAAAAAAGTTACTGTTTACAGCATTTCTTTCACAGGAGGTAACATAATAGTTGATGAAAATAAATGGAAGATTGTTATAGCAAAACCTACTGTGATGGCAAGGAAGACACATGACATTAGCACTTAATTGGGGAAGTCAGTAAGCTTCCAAGTTCTCAATCTCAACATCTCTAGGTGTCCTTTCCAGAGTAGCTACAGGATTGTCCTCAGAGGTGGGGCAGGATGGTGTAAACAAATAGTATAGGTGACAGATGTAAGAAAAATAGCTCTAGGAAGGAACTCAACTTTTTAAGTTGCAAAATTCCAGCTCACAAAAATAATTCAATCCTTGGGATTTTTTTGCTTAGTATGCATAGCACATTATCTTTAGCTTTCATCAGGGTATGTTCTCAAGTCCAGTAGTTCTATATTACTTTCAATTTAGTTTATGTTGCTTGCCTGACCTTTGAAAACATGAGGTTGGTGCTTATGGCTTAGAACATTGTAGTCAAAATGGACCAAAACAACTGAAAAACAAGTCATGAATAATTGCAATTACAGGGGTTAAAGTTCAGAGCAAGAAATGTCCATCATAATTTAAATGCCTCAATGTTAGAGTCATATTAGAGTCTAAATAAGGAACAGAAGAAACAAAAGCAAGGAGAATCATAAAAAAGTGAGGGACCCCAACACTTATCTACTTAAACTCTAATATTCTGCAGATGATAAAACAGGAGTACAAAGAATTGACTTGTGTATGTAAGGTCAGGGTAATAGGAAAGGAACATTGGTAGCATCAAGGACCATGAGCACTCAGAGACCTTTGGCTCATCCAGGAATATTAAAACCAGGTCCAGTCTCCAGAAATGGCTAAGATAGGAATGACAGTGAAACTGCTCAGATAGCTGTGTATGTAAGGAGTTACAGCAGCAGGAGAGGTGTTTTGTAAAGAAGTAAACTTGGGATGACTCTTACAGCAAGCTTCCATCCTCAACATACTTACAAAGTTAGAAAAATGTAGTTATTTTAAAACTCGTGGACATTGCCTTCTAGAATCAGCACATGTACAACAACAGAACAGTAATCTTCTCTCTATATAAGTCAATGGCATTATAAAATCAGCCTCCCAAACTAACACGATAACAGCTGTCTTGTATTCCCCACCTCACAGGCAATCGATCATCTCTCAGGGTAAGAGATGTGAAAATAATTCAGCCTTATTTATTCATAATGAGCCATTATGTAAATCAAATTTTATGTTACACACTTGCAATTTATAGCAGTTGGAGGCTTTCAGCTGCAAATGCACAAAATCTAACAGCATAGTGCTAAGAAAGTTAAAGCAATGATTAGTGCAACTTGTTTTAATGGTACTGTTGATGATAGTATTATAATTTCAGTAAAGTAAGCCTTTATTGCTTATTTAATATATAATCTCATAAGAAAAACATAATTATTTGAGATATTTCTGGATATAAATAATAAAATAACCAAGCAAACTGATAAATCTGCTAAACAGAAAATCAGCAAGAATAGAAAAGACTTGGAATGTCAATTAAATTGAACCTATAAACACAGAATACAGAATTACTGCAGTGTGCACCTTCCTTATGAGTACAAAAGCCATGTTTCTTCATTGTTTTTACATGTTTCACATACAGAGAATTATAATAACTATCCAGCATCTAGTAAGAAACTGGAGAGGATTTGGGGACAATGGTACTGAGTTTGGCAAAAATATATTACATTTCTCATATAAACATTTTTAAATAAAACACAAAAATTAAGGAGGATATTAAATAGGACACTTACATGAAACTTTGAAATAAAGTTTTTTTTATTGTAATGAAAAACTGGAGAGCATGTCTGTATTAGTGTCCTAGAGTTGTAAGAAAAGACTGGGTGACTTAAAACAACCTAAGTTTAATTCAGTTCTAAAGGCTAGAGGTCTAAAATTAAGTGTCAGGAGGGCCATGCTCCTTCTAAAGGCTCTAGAGAGAAATTGCTCTTTGCCCCTTGCTGGCTTCTGGTGGTTGTCAGCATTCCTTGGCTTGCAGATGCAACACTCAACTCTCTGCTTCAGTTATCACATGGGATTCTTCCTGTGTGTGTCTCCAAATCTCTTTCTCTTCATGAGGGCACCAGTCATTGGATTTAGGGCCCACTCTAATTCAATATGACCTCTTCCTAACTTGATCATATCTGCAAATATTCCATTTCCAAAAAAAAATTTACATTCACAGATTCTGAGGGTTAGGACTTCAATATCCCTTCTTGAGAGACACAATTCAACCCGTAACAGTGTGTGTATGAACATAAATTGTTCACATCAAATTTTATGGTAAAAATGGCTAACATGCCATTCTTGATCAAAATGTTTTAGCGATAATCTCCTTATATCATTGAGTTTATACTGAAAATTAGTTTGCCTAAGCAGATGATAGGAAAAGTAAAACATTTACAACTATTCAAAGTTGACAATAGTTGAAAATGTATTGAAATAATCGAGTCATTTTCCTTCGTTGAAAAATGTAATGTAGATTTTTTGTAATAATGCAAATTGTTGTAAACTCTCATCAAAGCATTTTATAACAAGTATCTGAAAATGATAAGGCTTGAAGTATACACATTATAGTAGTCACTCCCAGCTGGCTTGGACTCCACTAAAAAAGTTGGTCCATTCAACGGAGTTGACACAAAAATCAATGATAGAGGTTCGGGGCTGCCACCTGCAGCTAGACTCATCAGAAGTCCAGGCTCTTTTGCTCATCATTTTCCTGCCACCTCCTGGCTCTGGGATGCCAGTTGCTATCCTTGAACACCTGAAATAAGAACTTATTTAACAGTACCACAGATTTCTTCTTCATAAACCATGGAGTGCTTTGCTGCTGGCATCTTTCTTTGATTACATTCAGCATATGATGGCAAAGCAGCAGATGCTGAATGTCACTCATTCTTATGGGATGCAGAACCACAGGAGCTGCCTTCAGACTCTGCTCAAGCCCCAGAGGAGGTTGCTCAAGATCTGAGATGATCAGTTTGAGGGCTACACTTCATTGTCTCAAGGGCGGATTTAAAGAACCCTTTGTCACGCTCCTGAAATGCAATCTCAGCTTCCTGGCAAGCTTTGCTGTAGACCATGAAACTGAATAATAAATCAGCTCACGGTTTTCTGAGTTGCATCTTTACCTTGATGTGCAAATCAGTGCAAAGCTCTTTTGTTTGCCATTTATATAATTTGATACTGACAACTTAGCTATGGAGTTTAAAGATTAAATGAACTGCAGATACACATCAATTATTAATATTATTATTACTCTCAGCCGACCATTTCCAAGTGTACTTTTCACCTCAAAGCACATCAGTGGGAAATGGATTATTGTTATACTCCTTGGTTCAAGCATAAGTGTGAAATCCTCTGTAGACCTTGATGTGTGTAGCAGGGTACTTTAGGATGGTAGTTCCCTAGGGTTCCACCAAAATGAAAAGGAACAGGTATGTTTTAATTTGTAATTATATATCTCCAAGAGATAATGAGCTGCACTTGCAGAACTCATGAATAAAGAATATATGAGCCAAGGCTGTGCTGAAATTGTGTTCATACTTGTATGAAAATCAATATTTGTTAAAGATCAGACTAACTGTATTCTTATCTAGTTCATAATGTAGTTTCTACTTGCAAATAATTATTTGTGTTTTCTGCTGTTTTCGAAAATGAATAAGAATAAATGTTATAGTATTTAATTTGTCCACTTTAACCATCTTGATTTTATTTAGGGCTCATCATTTTCCATCATTAAAAAGTGTAATGTGGATTTTTTGTAATAATGGGGGTCATAATTCTACAAATTATTAGTGGAGCTGTGAGAACTTTCTTATCTAGAAGATGTAAACTCTTTAAAACTCAACTTAGACAATTGAACTCTCTTTGTCCATATCAATAAATGCTGTCACCTCACCTAGATGTTTTGGTCCAGAAATATAAAAACATTCTTTACATATCTTACCTCTTCCTAGCAACCTATGCATTTTGTGTCTGTGTAATCCTTATTCTCACCTATGCTCAACACTCAGTTCCTAAATACAGGTTTTGAATCATATTCAAATGTGCCTTCCTCCATTTTGGAGCTTCACCACACTTTTTTTGAAAACTGAGAAAAGTTAATGGTGAGGTCATCAAAGCTATGCAAGGACTTTCTGATTAGGAAGGGATAAACAATCACCACACATATCATAGCCAACCATGCAGTGGAAAAACACAATTGCAAAATGCTCACAGGAGAGTAAACCATTATAACTCTTGTGGAATCCAATTTGCCTTAAAATATCTGTGCTTATTGACCCAATAATTTTCAGAAATTTGTTAAAAAGAAGAAATTGAGAAACAGAAAAAATTTTATGCCCATAGATGTTTATTGCCATATTTCTTATAATGTTTAAAAAAGGAGAAAAAACTAAACAGTCTAATGCTTTTGTTTTTTAATTTTACTTTACATTCTGGGGTATGTGTGCAGCTCTTGCAGGATTGCTGCATAGGTGCACAGGTTCACCCATGCCATGGTGGTCTGCTGTCTCCATCCCCCTGTCACCTAGGTATTTCTTCCAATGTTATCCCTCCCCAACCTCCCTACTCCCTGTTATCCCTCCCCTAGTTCCCCACCCCACAACATACCCCAAATTGTGATGTTCCCCTCCCTGTGCTCATGCGTTCTCAATGTTCAACAACTGCCTATGAGTGAGAACTTGTGGTATTTAGTTTTCTGTTCTTGTGTCAGTTTGCTGAGAATGATGGTTTCCAGATTCATCCATATCCCTACAAACAACATGAACGCATCCTTTTTTATGGCTGTACAATATTCCATGGTTTCTAAGTACCACATTTTCTTTACCCACTCTATCATTAATGGGCATTTGTGAGGCCAACAAACATATGAAAAATGCTCAACATCACTGGTCACTAGAGAAATGCAAATCAAAACCACATTGAGATACCATCTCACGCCAGTTAGAATGGTGATCATTAAAAAATCTGGAAACAACAGATGCTGGAGAGGATGTGGAGAAATAGGAACACTTTTACACTGTTGGTGGGAGTGTAAATTAGTTCAACCATTGTGGAAGACAGTGTGGCCATTCCTCAAAGATCTAGAAATTCCATTTGACCCATTCTAATACTTTTTAAAAATAAATGATTAAATAAATGTATACAATAATTACACCAACTAACATAATGTTTCAAGGCAATTTCAATAGATGATGAAATATACTTGTTAAAGAATTTAGTAACAATATCCTATTATAAAGTTTAATATAAAATCAGCTATTTAAAAATAACCCAAAACAATCAGTAACATAAAATGTAGAAAAGGAAACATATTAAAGAAAGGTAGCTGTTAGGTCAAATGAAGAGATTATTTTTATTTTCCTTCTTAAAAGTTTCTGCATTTTCTACATATTTTATAATGAGCATGGGTTGCTTTTCTATCAGAGAAAGTAAAAAGCTAATAAAAATCATGTTTATATAAAACTCAAGTATTATTAATAAAACAAGTGAAGAAACAAGTAAAAATATTATCATCTATTTGAGAAAGAACAATTTTTCTAAGAACCCCTTCCAGTTGTATATCATCTATCCTATAATAGGGATTTACAAATAGTAAAGACATTATTCCTGCTTTTTGTGTTGTTGTTGTTTTCATAGGCAGGGAACAGGAAGTAATTAACATCTAGAAACTGCAGTTCTCCCAGAATCATCATAGAAAGACGCTTAGGTTTAAATATTATGTTTTTAATCCTCTTTAGGCTAAAGAAACAATTTTGATTCAAAGTCAAGATTATTCAATCCTTGACAGTATTAACATTTTAAACCTTCCTTTCAAAATTTGGCTTGTAATTTAACAGATCATCATTATCACCTTGTAAACTCTCTTAAAAGTACTTCCAAGGTCCTTTAGTGGTAGTAAGGCTGGCTGTATTCACCACTGGTTGGATTACGGTTATTGATAACACAGGATGGCTGGCAGGACCAGCATTAAGTTAATGATCACGTCTAACTCTTCAATAGTTTTGCATTTCTTATAAGCGTGAAAACCAAAGCATTTAGATATCTTACTAACTCAGATAGGATAGCAATGATTTAACACACTATTATTCAGCACAGAATTTATATTCTAGCCAAAGTTTTGTATGCCAAGGGGAAAATAATCTTATTTTGATTTGAAGCTCACTTCTAAGGAAGAGAAATAATTTCCAGGGAAATGTAAATGAAGAAAAAAAAAAAGAATGGCATGATAAAGGAGAGTGCCAGTGTGGGTTTTGGATGACAGAACTGAAATTAATTTAAATACAAAATTCTTTCTACTTCTATATCTTTTCCTAAAATTAACATATATCTTTTTAATAATGAAAAGATAGCAATAAATTGTCAATTATATGATGCTACAGCTTTATCTATTCACCTCTGTCATATAATCACCCATTTAAGTAACCAGGTATTATGCTTCAAAATAGGAAGAATAATTTCTAAGCTGATTAGGGTTAAATTCTTGCCCCTTCCAGTAGCTTTTTGCTATTAGAAGACTCTGGGTATCTTAAAATGCTTAAAAAATTCTGTTGTTGAAAATTCTAGTATTAATAGTTGGAAAATGTGAAAAAAGAATAATATTTATTGAACACTCGCTAAGTCAGGCACAATATATAAATTTAATCACTTTTAAAACTTTTTTTTTTTTTTTTTTTTTTTTTAGATGGAGTCTTGCTCTTATTGCCCAGACTGGAGTGCAATGGTGCAATCTCGGCTCACTGCAACCTCTGCATCAAGGTTCAAGCGATTCTCCTGCCTCAGTCTCCCAAGTAGCTGGGATTACAGGCCCCTGCCACCACACCCAGCCAATTTTTTTTGTATTTTTAGTAGAGATGGGGTTTCACGCTGTTGGTCAGGCTAGTCTCAAACTCCTGACCTCAGGCCATCCACCCACCTCAGCCTCCCAAAGTACTGGGATTACAGGCATGAGCCACTGCTCCCAGCCAAGCTTTTAAATCTTAATAACTCCACCTATTAGGTATGTCCATGCCAATTTTATACAGGCAGGAACTGAAGCTCAGGGAGGCCAAAGTTGTTTGTTCAAGATGAGACAGCCACTAATGGCAGAAATAGAACTGGACACAGATATGCTTTGTCTCAGTGTCTATTCACGTTTTACCTTATTATGTTATCTCTTCTACATTGTAAGAGGAAAGGAGAGCCCTTTCTAATGCCCTCCATCACAGCTAAGAGTTTTTCTATTTCCTACCAGTTAAATAGTGAGCAAATAATTTAAAAAGAAAAAATTGCCTTATTTTGCATCTAAACATCAATGAAAAAGATATTTTAGTTTGACATGGAGTCCCACAAATTCAGAAATTATTGTACATCTGTGGTTGCATTTTCTGTTGACTTTACCACTTTACAAATAGTCTTGTATTTGTAATAATTGGAAAATAATTAATTGGATAATTTAAATTACAATATTTGGAATTATTACAATAATTGAAAAATAATTATATTGTGTAATTGGAAAAAGTAATAGAAATGAGAAAATGACATAGTCATATTAAATTTGCAAACAAGATTACTTGAGCATAATTGTACTGTTTTGAAGTCAATAGATGACAATTAACTGTCATTTATGAAATTTCATCACCAATCACTTACCTAATATTATTTTTCTCAAGAGTGGATATTTTTCTCTTACTAAGGCACTAGGAAAGGTTAAATTTGACAAGTGAAGCCCCAAAAATATAAGAAAATTATGTCCTACTACAAAGCGGAAATTCATGTACCTTTTCATCATTTATTTGAGTTGATTGTCTTCCAAATTATATTTTTGAAGGATAATAATCAAGTGATATTAGATTGGTGCAAAACTAATTGCAGTTATTGCCATTCTTTCAATGCAAAAACATAATTTTGCACCTACAAATATCAAACTATAAACTGTCTTACATATATCATCATTTAATGAAATATATCAGCATATGATTAAATTCTGTCCTATTTTTAAATATACAAAATTATTTCCGATAAAAGTATTTCTAAACCCAAAGTACGTAGTAAAATTTGATGTCATATGGTAGACAAGAGATTTTTGTTTGTTTGCTTGTTCATTTCGTATAACTAGAACACAATGCCTTAACCTTCTTCCTATCTGAAATATATGTGAAAGCCTGTATTAGAATGTATATGATATGATATCCTAGTCAATTTCCAAGGTAACCCGGACAATAAGCATATGAAATGCAAAAGTAACAGCTTTAAAATTGCTTTCTGTCAAACACCACAGTCTTGGTATACACCATTGTGGGGCATGTATGCCAGTTATCAAATAGCTTCGATTTAGAAAGCAATGAAATGGAAAACTCACTTTCATGCTGAAGTGTCATCATATTGTGGATTACTCAGAGGAAAGAGAGGAGTGTCAGGGCTTCAAAAACAGCTTTCTGAAGACAGTATTTCATGTGAAATTTCTGCTTTCCATGGTACACAGTAAAATCATTGAAGTCTATCAATTGACATTCAAAGAAGGTGAGTGGAAGAATTCAGTTTTAAAGTACTTTGCATTCTTCTTCGCGTTATGAAAATCAGAAAGCTCAGGGTCCACCAACTCCTTTTGATTTATGGATCTTCAGTTCACTGCCATGCATAAATATTTCTCATCATCAGTTCTGAACAAATGCCAAAGAATCCAAAACCTTACAAAATGATAACACATTTCCAGTGCACCATCAAACTACTGCTCTTTTGCTCAAATCTTCTTGTCATTCAGATAGATCACAGTTTACTTTTATTATCCTTAACAATCACTCTTAAGTAAGATCATCAGTTATGAGAACTCACAGAAACAAGTGCATAGATCCCTAAATATCTGAACTACAAGAAATCTCAGATGTTACATACCTCTGCCTTTCTTTATAGAATGATGCATTGATAGCTGAAATGAGTTTTTACCCTAATGTTTTTATGAATCCATCCCACTAGAGGTCATGTTGGCATTGGATGAGTTCCTTATCCTCATTCATTAACACCATATCCCCAGGACATGGTGACCACTTTTGCTCAGAGCTGAAGTTGGGATGAAGCAATGTATATCTTTTATTATTATTGCTTTTGAATAAATTGTACTGTATTTTTTTGAGGTTTACAACATGATGTTATGAGATATATATAGATAGTGAAATGGTTCCTGTAGCAAAGCAGATCAACATATCTATCATCTCACATAGTTACTTTTTGTGACAGGAACAGCTAAAAACTACTTATTTAACAAAATCTCTAATATGATAAAATTTTATTAACTATAGTTCAAAAGTTGTATGCTTTTATTTATCTCTGCTTTCAGAAAAATACTCTAGAAATGGTTTTATAGAATGTCTTTATTGATTAAGCACAATAAAGACATTCTATAAAATCTTTAAGACATATAAACAATCACATGCATTTATTTCACTTTAAATAGACAACTGATTTAATCTTAAAGAGGGAGATATCTGGATGAAAACAATCAGCAGGTTGCTTACTAGCCATTCTACTGTATTGTAAGGTAAAGTGGTCTTGGATCCAAAGCAGGAGTACATTCAATTTTAGAGACTCTATTAAGATAATTCATCAAGATAATAGTTAAAAATAAGCATGATTACCCAATAAGAGTTAAATTAGACGACCTTGTATTTTAAACTCCCATATATGTAATAAGTCTATAAGATCCTCACAATTTAGAAGCTTAAGAATTATTATCTAATATAACCATTGCCCTTTTCAAGATTATAATAGTACTTAACAGTTTTTCCAAGTAATTATACCTTCTTGGAATTTTCAGGGAGTGATTGTTTACATGAGATTCTGCTATGCTGTATCTTGCCCCAAATCTAATGTTGATAATACAGTGACTTACTATGGATTATTGTAAGGGAAAATATTTACCATGCATAGCTAAAATAAATAGAAATCCTAAAATAAAGCTATTAGGCATTGCTTTTGGCAATGCAGCTTTCGATGTGAAGAAAAACATTCCACGAGGGAAAACAAACAGAAACACAAAGATGGTCAAGGATCAATGTGCTACTAAGAAAGAATAACACAGAAATAACTTCCATAGTTTGTCAAGTTCAGTCTCAAATTTATATTAAGTACAGAACTGTGAATATATTGAAGTGTGACATCTTCTTCTTCCTTCATCTCTTTTCAAAACCATGTGAATTACCCACTTGAACACACACTGTGAGCTGAACTTTGGAAAAAACAATTAACAAACAAAAAACACTGATAAGAGAAAATTCACCAATTTAAAGGTGATGTGAAAATGAATTTTTGGTTTTCAGTCATACAGTTAAACGAGTTCCTTTTTTCCTTATAAAATGATAACTAAAACAATTGGTTTTACTGAGTTAAGAATAAAAGAATTAAGTATTTTTCCAAGAATGTAGCTGGTAAATGATTAAATTAGGAACGAGTGGCACTGCTGCTGGATGGTTTATAAAAAGGAAAACATGAGCTCGCCTCTATATTTCTGTGACGGTGTTAATTCTTTGACAATTTCTTTTCATCATTTTAATTGTTCTTCTAATATAATATGATAGCTCTTAGAATTGGAACGAACCTCAACAAGTCATCGAATCAAGTTCCTTGTCCTCCAGCAGAGAATTCAGTTCAACAAATCGTTATTGAAAGCCTGCTACATCAGAGCCACTGTCCTAGTCTCTGGGTCAGATGCAGAAAACATCCCTACCGGTCTTGAGAAATTAATATTCTTCTCAAGAAATAAATTCAAGAATTAAGTCCCAGGCAAGTAAGTTACTTGCCCAAGGTCACACAACATAGTGATTTTCCACTATTTAAGAAAAATATTATCTTCAATGTATTCATAAGTTCCTCTCAGATTTGGCAATTCTTCTTGTCACATTATCAATTACGTGACAAAAACAGACTATGTGGTGATAGCAGGGTAATTTGTTCTTTGCTTCAGGTTTAGTAATAAATACTATATAACAATCAGATCAAAGGGAAAAAAAGGATTTCACAACATTTAAGTTAGGAACTGGAACGTAATCACAGATGAAGATTAATCTATTAAAGGACAGCATCAAACTTTCCAAGAGATGAATATTTTTCCAAGATAATATGAAGAATACGATAACAGTAGAAAACTGAGTTATATCCATTAAAATGTAAGAAATTAGAAATGTTGCCAAAATGCCCTTCTCCATATTCCAAAAAGGGGGCCAGACTAATTCTCTCAAACTTTCAGGAAACAGACTCCCTTGTAAGTTGTTTTCAAAGATACATTGTATCTTTATGATTCGTGACTGTGTCCCAATACCTGACATATAATACTGTTCAATAAAGGTATTATTGGAAGAAAATAGAAATGTCATTTACTGTAGAAAATATTCACAGCATACAGAAAATAACGGAGATGATCATAGTTATTTTATCAACCTAGCAAAACCGACAGAAAAATCTAAGAGGATTACCAAAGAGAAAACTATAGACCAACAATCTTATAAAGTCTAAAATTTTCAGGCGAAGATCAACAAATCGACTCCTGAGTATTTGAAAGGAAAAATGCTCCATGACAAAGTAGAGATTATGCTTTGGGTGCAAGAAAAATTCAGTATAAGCAGCTCTAGTTATGCAAGTCAACTTACTATTTCTGCAAAGACTCATAACATTATATCAATACATGTTAATATGTTTTGATAAAAATAATTTTCTATAGTAAACATCTTTTAAAAATAGAAAAATAAGATATTTTAATATGAGTTTTTTAAAACAACTTTGTAACTCAAATCTAACAGCAGCACTAAAATAAACAGTAAAATGAATTAAATTAGGAAAAGACAAAGAGGTCCCTTTTCACCAATATTGTTTAACCATATTCTAGAAGTGTTTCCTGTGATCAAGCAAGATTTAAAAATGGAAAGTATAAATATTGAAAATTTAAAAATGTCATTATTTGCATACAATTTGATTAGCTGAAAAAGTCAAGACAACTGAAAACTGTATAAACTAATAAGTATTAGTCAAAATGCTGACCACAGAAATAAATTAGATTTCACATATGTCAATAATCAATATTTTAATAAATAATCAACATCTAACAATAATGTATAATAAAAGTAATTGAATTCCAATTAGCAACAACTATGTAAAATATGTAGGGACTAAATTTAACAAGAATTATGAAGACTATCAGAAAAAAAAACAACATTCTACTGAAGAATACAAATAAAGATGAATGAATAATGGCAATACTAATTCACCAAAACTAATTGGTTTAAAACAAGTATAGTGCACAAAATGCTAACTGATTTCCTACATATAAAATATTTCACATAGCAAAAGAAATATAGACTAAAAAGGTGAGCAAGCAAGTTACAAAGTAGTAAGTGCAAACGGGTATGGATTTTTAAAGGTACTTGTAATTAAATATGTACTAGTTAAAATGGGCATTATCAGAGGTCAATAACTAGATGATAATAAAAAAGAATATCGGAACCAGCTTCAGGGGAGTTTATTGCTGGGTTTATACATTGGCATAGGCTTTTGTGGAGGCATTTTGGTAATACGTGTTGAAGTTGAATATGCATATCCTCTGACCTAGACACTAAAAATTTGGAATTTCTTCTAAGAAAATACTTGGATGCATTCACATGATGCATATATACGAATGTGACTATACTGTATAACTATAGTTATAACTTGTTCATGTGTAAATAAATTCTGGAAGCATATAATCAGAATATCCATAGTCCGATTACGGGCAATCCTCTTCCACATGATTTCTTGTGTTTTCTGAAATTTCTGCAATGAACATATCTACTTTTCAATTTAAAATTAAAATGAACATTTAAGAAAAAATATATCATTTTGGGTTAGAGAAACTGAGAAGTGAATTGATCTGGTATATTGTTCAACGTAGAGAAAATCTACCCACGGACATGGATACCTAATAATGGTTTTGATGCATCTGGGGCAGTTAAAATTGCTTTCTATACAGGCAATTTTTCCTTGATGGACACACACACAGCTGAATTTGAAAATGAAAAAGTTAAGTGAAAAACTGTCCTTTCTAGAGCCTTTATGCCTTGCCTAAATAACTATAAAGAAGCCATCCTTAGGTAGCCAGAGTTGAGAAAGATCTACCTTGAAAGCATACGATATATGCTCCCTCATTTTAAAAAGCCAGTCTTGGCCCCCGGCCTTCAGCAGCTGCTCCTACACGAGTGGGCCCAGGCCAGCATCAGTTCCTTGAGCTTCTCCTGAGTGGGCAGCAGCAGCTTCCAGGGTGGCCTGGGCGGAGGCTACGATGGGACCAGCGGCATGGGAGGCATCACCACCGTCACGATCAACCAGAGCCTACTGAGCCCCCTTAACTCGGAGGTGCACCCCAACATCCAGGCCATGCGCACCCAGGAGAAGGAGCAGTTCAGGAGCCTCAGCAACAAGTTTGCTTCCTTCATAGAGCAGCAGAACGAGTTGCTGGAGACCAAGTGGAGCCTCCTGCAGCAGCAGAAGATGGCTGGGAGCAACACGAACATGTTCAAGAGCTACATCAACAACCTTAGGTGGCAGCTGGAGACTGGGCCAGGAGAAGCTAAAGCTGGAGGCAGAGCTTGGCAGTACGCAAAGGCTGGAAGAGGACTTCAAGAACAAGTATGAGGATGAGGTCAATAAGTGTACAGAGATGGAGAATGAGTTTGTCCTCATGAAGGATGCAGAGGACGCTTACATGAACAAGGTGGAGCTGGAGTCTCGCCTGGAAGGGCTGACTGACAGATCGACTTCCTCGGGCAGCCGTAGGAAGAGGAGATTCGGGAGCTGCAGTCCAGATCTCGGACACGTGTGCGGTGCTGTCCATGGACAACAGCCGCTCCCTGGACATGGATGGCATCGCTGCTGAGGTCAAGGCGCACTGCGAGGACACGGCCAGTCGCAGCCGGGCTGGGGCGGAGAGCATGCAGCAGATGAAGTATGGGGAGATACAGTGCCTGGGAAGCATGGGGATGACCTGCGGTACCAAGCCTGAGATCTCCGAGACGAACCGGAACATCAGCGGCTCCAGGCTGAGACTGAGGACCTCAGAGGCCAGCGGGCTTCCCTGGAGGCCGCCATGGCAGATGCCAAGCAGCGTGGGGAGCTGGCGGATGAGGATGGCAACGCCAAACTGTCCGAGCTGGAGACCGCCCTACAGCGGGCCAAGCAGGGCGCGGCGCGCAGCTGCGTAGGTACCAGGAGCTGATGAACGCCAAGCTGGCCCTGGGCATCGAGATCGTCAACTACAGGAAGCTGCTGGAAGGCGAGGAGGGCCGGCTGCATCGCGGATGCAGAACGTGAGCATCCATACGAAGACCCCCGGCGAGGATGCAGGTGGTCTGAGCTCGGCCTAGGGGGGGCCTCACAAGCCCCGGCCTCAGCTGAGGCCTGGGCTGCAGCTTTGGCTCTGGCGCGAGCTCCAGCTCCTTCAGCCCCTCCAGCTCCACCATGGCCGTGGTTGTGCAGATCAGACCTGCCATGGGAGGCTGGTGTCCGGGTGCTCTGACGTTCTGTCCAAGTGAAGAGCTGCGGCAGCCCCTCCCAGCCTGCCCCTCCTGCGGCTGCCCCAGAGGCTGGGAGAGAGACCCCTGTGCAGGGAAGCACAAGGAACAGGAGAGTCACCTGAGGCTCAGCCCTAGCCCTCAGTTCAGCCGCGGGGGAGTTTACTGCCTGGGACCTCCTTTGCCCATAACCTCCAGCTATGAAACAATGCGACTGCTTTTTTTGGTCCAAAATAAAACTTCAGCTAGCTTTGCCAAAATAAATAAATAAAAATAATAAACAGCAAGTTTTTGAGGTGAGCAATTAAATTGGTGCAACCCTTTTTGGTAAACTGAGTGCCTACTAAAGCTAAATAGACACAAAAATTGTGACCCATCAATTCCACTCCTGAGTTGATACCCAAAATAAACGAATGCTTATATTCAACAAAGACCCATGCATGAATGGCAGTTTAATTCCTAAGAGTCAAGAACTGCAAACAACCAAAGTATCTGTCAAAAGAGAATGTGGTACATTCATTCAGTGGAATACTACACAGCAATGAAAAGGAACAAAGTACTGCCAACTGCAACAAAATAGAAGACTCTCACAGAGTTAATTGTGAGTGAAAGAAACCAATCATAAAAACAGAATTATTGTTTGATTCCATTTATATCAGTTTAAAAAATGAAAAAGATATTCAACAGTAATAGAAGTTAGAATAATAGCTTAGGATTGAAGTTATTGCCTTAAAAGGGAACATGTGACCTTCTGGGGTGTTAGAAATGCTGTATAATCTAATTTGAGTGGTGGTTAAATGTTATGGATAGATATGTAAAAATTTACTGAGCTACACATACAGATTTGTGCATTTTACTTGTATAGAAGTTATACCTTAATTAAAAGTTTTTTTAAAGTAAGTAAAAATAAAAGTCAATCTTTCCAGGAAGAAAAAAATCAGGTCAGCATACTGAGCAGAGGTGGTTTCAGGGTAGTATACAGTCAGCACTTTTTCTGGCAATGGGAAGATTATTATAACATCTGAATACATTTAATTATTATAACTGGCCAGCAGTCATTTATAGAAATTATTCATAAATATTTAAACACACTGCCTGGGAACATTTCTAAAGAGCTTTTAACACCTTCCAGTCAAGGTACATTGGTGTAATTTTCCAAGATTATGATCTTGACATTGAAGTAATTGAAAAATCCAGTGCAGATTGACTGATCTTAGTAACAAAGGAACCTATTGCTTTCTTTTTCTTTATTTTATAATACTTTATTTTAGGTTCATCATATTCATTCTGCTTAAATGAGTTTCTAAATATGAAATTCCTGGCTGACACTTTCCAATCTGCCCACCATTCTAATGTTGCCAAAAGCTTCTACCTAAGGGCTGAGTCTGGCCTCTATTGGCAAATCTACCTGTTAGTTTATCTATAAAAGAGGGAAGATGAAGGAGAATTTGCCAAGGGCAAACTATAAAAAAATGTCATGAGTAATTCTCACAATTTTAAGATCACTTTATTATTTTTATATTATTACTATTATTATTATTATTATTATTATTATTATTTGAGATACAGTCTCGCTCTGTAGCCCAGGCTGGAGAGCAGTGGAACAATCTCGGCTCATTGCAACCTCTGCCTCCAGTGTTCAAGAGATTACCCGGCCTCAGCCTCCCAAGTAGCTGTGACTACAGGCGCCTGCCATCATGCCCAGCTAAGTTTTGTATTTTTAGTTAAGATGGGGTTTCATCATGTTGGCCAAGATGGTCTCCATCTCTTGATCTCGTGATCCCCCTGCCTCAGACTCCCAAAGTGCTGGGATTACAGGCATGAGCCACCACGCCCGGACCTATTTTTTAATCTTTTTTCATGGTTTTTATTTTTTAGAGACACGGTCTCATTACAAAAAAGGGAGGCCCAGGCTGGCCTCCAGCAATTCAGCCTCCTGAGTAGCTAGGACAACAGGTACTTGCCACAGGGCATAGCTAAATCACTTAAAATTATTTCATTCAATTATTTCTCTACTGGCATTTTACTTCCTAGAGAGCATTCTGGGTTGCAAAAATGTAGGCACTGCCCTACAGGTTGCAAAAGCTACAGATTTATATACTCATTTTCCTTTCTGACACATAGTTTATTCTCTAATACTGCCCTGAACTTCCTTAGAAACCTCATTCCTACTGCGAGGAAAGTGAACAACTCAGACCTGCCAATTAATGAAGTTCCAAGTCATCCTGGTTCAATAGTTTCCTTTTAGTGTAGACATTCAGTCTTTCAAAGTTGAACCCTTTACCAGCTCTCCTCTTTCATTATTCTTCTCCTTGCATTGCCCTGTTCTGAGATGGCATTTGGGTGTCTGGGAGTGAGGCAGGACAGGTGTCATAGTGGCACTTTGTGTTAGGAGTGTAACATTTCTGGGTTTGCTGCATGTCGTCTGCTTTCTCAGGTATTTCTCTGAGAAGATGCCCCTTGTCTGGTAGCTGGCTTGATGTATAGCCTACTGCCAGGTATATCTGACACTGATAGGTTGATCTCTCCCAGCTGGCTCAAGGTTCAGTAGTATGTCCTGATGATCTTAAACTCTCCATTGTTCCAATGGGTGTTATAAATGCCTTTGAATATTTTCAAATTCGACATCAGTTCTTAGCCTAGATGTTCAAACCTGTAAGCCCCCTTTCCTCTCACCTCAGTAAGCCACAAGGCAGGGCTATTTGACTTCATTCAGCCTTCTTGGTATCTGCCTCTAGAGACCTGTGGAAATTTTCAAATCTAAATTCAGGTCATGGGGCAGTAGTCTTTAACTTCAGGGTGCATCAGAAACCTCTGGAATTCTTGTTGAAACACAGATTGCTCTGTGGTGTGAAGTAGGTGTGGTGTGAAGTCTAAGAATTTGCATTTTTAACATGTCCCCAGGTGAAGCTGCTGCTGCTGCTGTCACCTTCTGATGACCACTGGCCATTGGAGAATAAAGCCAACCAAGCTCAGGAAAGCTCAAACTTTGGTACTTTCAATATTATCTTGATATGGCTTAATGTAGTTGATGAGAGTCTATGAAATCATTACTTTTTGGATCTCCCAAAGTGAATTTTTAAAAAAATACCTATCTTTTACATTTCTCTTATCTAACACCAGTCCCTCTCAGAGCTTCTCATATTTCCCACCCTGTACCCTACTTCCTTACATCCTTTTATCTCTTCTCATTCCTTTGGAAACAGAATAAGTGGATTTGGCTATCACATCTTCTATATGTAATATTCTCTTACCCTAGGCAACATGCCAAATATCACAGCTGCCATAGGAAGACAGGGTATCTTCTTTACGCTTTACAGAAGACCTGGTTCTGAAACAGCTCAAGATATTTAGAATATTCTTTTTTTCTGAAGAAAGTCTAGCTTTAAAGATAACTGTCTTTCTGAAAGATCATACTTTGGTCCAAATAAAGATGAACTCTTTCAGAAGCTCAAGATTAACTCTTTTTTTTTCTCTCTCTCTCTTTGTACTCCTGATATAACCACTCCACCTCTCTGCTGTCTGCATCCACATACAGTAGCAGGTAACTGAACGCCTCTGCTTAACTAAAGAGAAGATTATGGCCATGGAATTACAAAATGCAGAGGTCATTAGTATTTTGCTAAATTATCTTTGTTGGGGATAATGTTCATTAAAGACTCCATTCTATTTCTTTATTTGAGAAACTGGTGACCTGAGGGCTCAAATTACAGAGCACACTGCATATTATAATGTAGAAAGCAATCTATTCTTAGTGCTAAAATTGTGCTTAAATTACTTCATTAAACACTGAAACAAAAAAAATCCTATATACTGTAATCATTTTCAAATATTCACTTCCCTGCCAATAGCTATATTTTGCCAGGTTGTGGAGACAAAGCAAGTTGGCAAGAGGATGAGAAACCTGTAATTGGCAGTACAGAAAATCTTTCTGCTGCCAATTTCATGAGCAGGTGCCTGAGATTTGACAAGATAAGAGAGGAAAATTTGTTGCTATGATTCTGCATTTTATAGAAAGCCACTTCCTGCTATTTTAATGTTTGTGATTCCAAATTTACGTTGGCCAAACTTTTCAGGTAGATATGCTATCTAAGTGGACCCACCACCATACTACAATTCTCCAAATTTGAAAAATAAATACAATAATTAAACAGGTCTAAGATAGAGACAACAAATCAGACTCCATAGAATGTAGCAGCATAGATTCTTTCATGTAAATTATACCAAGTATTTCCTGTTTGCGGAGCTCACTAAAAACTGATTTATTTATGCACTGACATTGAATTTTGTTGAATTTCTCGAATTATCTTTAAAGACAACCAATTTTAAGCCACGACAAAAGTATGACGGTCAGAGTTTCTGCCATGTAAAAACCTCAGCCCAGAATCGAGCACAGTCCTCGACTCTTTACTAACAGAAAAAATTTTACCAAGTCTTTGCTTACTTTTGGATTTGATCATGGGGCATGTAATTCCTATTAGTATGAACACAAGGAAGTCTTTTACATTTGTTTTTAAAGCCAAGGCAGCACCATTCTATATTATTCACTGGCCCCATTAAGAGGTCTGGTCCTTAATACCATCTCTCTTCAGAGAAGCTCATTATCTTGGTAGGGTCACAAATAAAATGGGCTTCTGCTTCTCCTAAAAAGAATCCTGGGACTCTCATTTTACATGGCCCATTTTCCCCAAGTTTTCTATTTCCTATTTCATAAGGAAGGGTCTTTACTGTAAAGAAAGTTATTTGGAAGAGAAAAGAGCCGTTTTCAGAGGAGTCTACAGTGAGTCATTTTCTTTGGTTTATAATCAGTCTAATGCAAAGGATAAAATACTGGACCAGGGATAAGAAAAACTAAATTTATTTCCCATTTTAGACAGTAATGTTAGCATCCTTGAGCAGGTCACTTCTCCTCTCTGGATCTCTTTTATAAAATGGAAGGTTGGAGCAGAAGGTGTCTATTCTTCTTTGCACTAAGTTGTAAGCATACAAATATTCATGTATGCTGCTACAAAAATCCTTGGCTTGCTCATACTCCCCCTGAACTGCTCAGAACCTCCCAATTGCTTAATTCCAGGAAAAGAAACAAGATGCCCAAAGATGTAGGGGCAGGGCTTAGAGGTTCATAAAAGTCACTAACACTTATTCGTAAAAATCACTAATACTAATAGGTCTAGTTCCTGGAGTCCTCATCCAACACCCATATATTTGTCCCCAAAGATTCCCTCACCTTTTGAGTTGCCCTGTAAAAATATTAGCTAAGAGAATGGGAATATTGAGCTTCAGGAGTCTTATGGCAAAGAATTCCTAGACTCTGTCCCCTCAGATAGTCAGGGTTTTTACTGTCAAACAATGTCTCACCTAGAGATCAGGTCCACTTACATTACATCTTCTAGCACTGTTTCTCACATTGTTGTGCTTATAGGGATATTTTCTGGTGCTTCAGGAAGCCTCTTTCCCCTAACCTCTAACTCCATCACGTACTGCAGTTCAGAATTTACACTGGATCATGTATTAATACATCTTCAGGATGCACATCAAGGACTTCAGGAAGGTGGGAAGCCTAAGCAGCCACAGACCTGGAGATGTTTTCTAAGGTAGTGATTGGGGCTCTTGGGATCGCAGGTCAGGAAGAAACACTGCAGTTTCTGCTTGTGGAGGTTTAGTTCCACAAATTTGCAGGAGTCAATTAGTGGATAACTAATCACCATATATTAACTTGTTATCTGCAGCTGAGTAAAGTCCCTAAAATGAACCTCTTGTGAAGCTTTCCTTGTGCCTATAATTACTCCATCCTAGTTGAATCTAATTTTAATACCTCCACGTTATATGCCAAGAAAGGAATCATATGTACAAACCAGCTTTTAATTAAGAGGAGAAAAACTTATGCATATGTGTCTGCTTGGTATTCTTTCAGGTTCCTTAATGCAGAAAATGCTGTATCAGTCTTTAAGTGACTCCTGATTAATAAATACTTATTTCAGGGACACAGAGACTGAAATAGGATAAACACGTATTAACAGAGTGGGAACAATAATAAAATATAAAAAATGTCATTGGTTTAAAACGCATATTGTAAGTGATTCCAAATGCATGGAAATATAGTTATTTAACCAGCACAGAGGACCACGGGCCAATTTTATTGAAGTAATTAAAAGCTCTCATCAAGTTTATAGCTTCTTGGATCATTTCAGGCAACTGGAAATTGTAGAAGAAATGTTAAAATTGAGACCTAATAGATGGCAGACAGCTTGACTTCTTGACTTCGCTGGACAGAGTGGCTGAGTCTTGAGGCCCACTTGCTATACAAACTGCATGGTCTATTGCATTTTAAAGTTGAGGTGAGAAAAGGATTTGAGCAGATGGCATCACAGTCAACATTTCCTTTAAATTGCCGTGTACTTATAATATTAACGACAATGCAACAATAACAATACTGAAGCCTTATTGCACACATTGTACATGCCAGGTACTATTCTGGACAGTTTATAGATTTTAAGGCATTTGAACTTGACCACAACTCCATGGGGTAAGAAACATTCTATCATCATGTTGACCATTAAAATACCACCCCTCTTCTGATCCTCCAAATCCATGCTTCTATTTTTATGCTTCAGCACTCCATGAGTATGGCCTGGATTTCTCTCTTCCTTCTGTGTCTTACAGTAGGCATCTTTATTTCTGTTTACCCCTCTCTGGCCCTCTCACTGACAGAATATGAACTGACTGGGATCACAGGCTGCCTCTTACTAGTCACTATATCTAGACACTTAGATCATTGATTCTTCACGTATTTGTAGACTACAGGAATTCAATAAATTAATACTATATAGGTATTTTTTCTGTCAAAGAATATTTTAGGACATGTTTCAAATACTCATAGCTTATTGATTGGAAAGTAAGAATTCTGGTTGTACACAGGGGCAGGACCTCCTGGTCATGGACACTCATATCCTCACCCATTCCCACCAAGTGGGATGCCCCATTGAGGGATACAGCGGGTATACCATGGCCCTCATGTCTTAGGACATCCCCATGCTGAACCCCCAGGCTCTGGGGGGCAGCCACCTCCCTGACCACCATCTGGAATGTCTTATCCTGGCCTCCTCCAATGGGCATGTTCCTCCAAGGGCCTCTATTTAGATCTCCCATGGGTCACCCAGGTCCTATGCCTCCACATGGTATTCATGGACCTCCTCCACTGATGCCCCCCCATGGCTACACTAACCCTCCATGACCCCTACCCTATGGCTACCAGCTGGGGCCTCTCCCTCCACCCAAACCAACTCCCCAGATACCAGTTTCCTCTTGAGGCCTGCTTCAGGGCCCTCTCCCTCAGTACATTCACTTTTCCCTTCCTCCTGTTATATCTTCCCAATATCTTTTCAATTCCTTGGGCCAATCAGAGATGCTGTAGCTCTTTGGGGCTAAGGCAGTAATCCCTTTCAGCACGCCCCCTCCATTCCCCTATTTAATGCAACTTTTCCCACAGGAGGTATTTCTTTTTTATGTTGGTCCTGAGTATTTTGCAAATGCACAGAGAAAATAAAAATTAACTCCTTTTAAAAAAAAAAGAAAAGAAAAGGATTCTGGTTGTAAAGCAGTATGTAAAACTTGATCCCAACTTATAAAAATGGATTTAAATATACATTGATAAGAAAATATAAAAATTTTAAAAGTAATAATCTCTGGACAAGAAGATAATGGGTGATTTATATGGCCTTTCCACTTTCTAAAACAAAGATAAGACTATAGCAAATGCTGGCTGCTAAAATATTTATTATTTGAATATAATCCCGGTTTTGTCCAATTACTTTTGCTGAATATTTAATGGTATAGGGAATAAATATGAAAAAGAAAAACTAACATCTACTAGATTTTTCATAGAAATTTCTAAGTGAGGAGTTTTTCTGTCCGCAGAAAAAGAACAGATTAAAAGATGAGCAAAGTATTACCAGACATTCACATTTCCCATATCCTTCTCTTACAAAGGCTTAATCCATTGTTTGTTTCCAAAACTAAAGTCTGAGACCATCAGGACTCTCTGGCAATCCATACTCCAAATCTGGCTTCAAGATAACAGGCCGGGGTTAAGCCAGAAAGAGAAATGTTTCTTGGGGCAACTGTGTACGGCATACTCCCTTGAGGCATACTGTGAAAACCTGGCACAATGAATTAAGGTTACTCTGAATAACCTTGCTTTGAACAACTGGAGTATTCAACATTCTTTAAAATCATACTTGGCAAAGTTCTTACTGATCAAAGACTTTCTACCTCTTCAAAGCTTTCTGGTTGCTAGGAAGAAAACATTTCTAGTGACTTCAGCTGAAGTCTGCACAGGATGATTTAAGGGTAAACTAATGCCAATGTAGCATTCTGCAGAAAGTTTTACATGTATGGGAAGGAAAAGAAAAATTTCTTTCATATTGCTATGGTTAAGTAAAATTCTTACTCTTTCTGCTTTTTAGCTACAGGAGTACTTATGTGCTTAGTTACTTCATATAAAATTTTGACTGGCCATGTAACAATGGATAAAGTGATAGGTATAAGAAAAATCTAATCTGAAATGGAGGATCATTTTCCATAAAACACTTTTCTATTTGATGAAACTGTCCAGGTATATGTTGCCTGGATTAAATCATCATTCACAGGCACTTGAAAAATCTTACTTTAACAGATTGGACCCATTCTTATTTCCAATCTATTAGTTATTTTTTTATTTAATGCTTATATTAGCAAGATTTCTAAAATTTTACTTGTTTATTCTACTTGCTATAAACTGTCAAAACTCTACTTCTCCATGAAGCTGAGGAAAGAAAAGTGCTTCAATATTTTTCTCTTCAACATGAACCCGTTTACATGGTAGTATCCAGAGATTCTTCAGTTAGTTTGCCAATGCTCAAAAAATGAAGAAAAATATGTAAAATGTTTTTTATTCATTTTTGCCCATTTTGCAAATAAAGCATGGTCATTAGAACACAAAAAAGTAAAATTGAATTTTAAAAACTCGTATTTCCACTGTCTTGAAATAACCACTGTTAATATTTAATGCATTAATTTGAGATTTTTTTTCCATTTTGTAGATATATAGATAGATGAATGTGTAGAAAAATGTGATTACAATTGTATGGTATGTAATCTTTTTTCTATTTCTTTGCAACATAGCAAAAACTGTCTGTATTATGAGCATAATTCCACATTTAACATCTTTAAAAGTTGCTTAATATTACATTATTTGATAGCATCACAACTAAATAATCCCTTATTTTTGAAGATTGAAAAGATATTTAAGTATGTATTATAAATATTATCCTAATGAATATTCTTTTCACAAAATTTCTAATAATTTGTTTGGTTACATTCTTTTAAATGTAACATTTTGCTCAAAATATATGCACATTTTAAAGCTTTTGTGATTTGTTGCCAGATTGCCATTCAACCAAATGGTTCCGCTTTTTTCTCAACCTCATTTATGACAGTATCACTTCTCCAAACCTTCTGCAGCACTTAGTATTATAACTTTTAGCCTCCAAATTTTATATATAAAAATAGTATCTGAGTATTTTAAATTTTTTATTAGGGAAGTTGAACTTTTGTTCAATAATTATCATAAATTGTACATATCTTATTGGCCTTGTTAATGCTGGTGATAGCTTTCATATTTATTTTTAAGAGTTTATTTTAAATTTAGAATACAAATGCTCTTGCTGCTCTTTATGAAGCTAATATTTTCTCAATTTTCATTTGTGTTTAATTGTATTAATGTTTTAAAATGGCATTTAAAAAATATTTATAAAGACATAGCTAACTGAAAAATATCGCCAAAATAAAATTATTCAAAGAAGCATTAGGCTGTATAGTACCAAAGTCTAGCTCAGTTCTGTTCTCCAAACTTAGATAAGATCTAACTCCATCCTGAGAGATTTATAGCCCTGTCCTTTCCATTGCAACTTCAGAAAATTAAAATCAAATAACAACAATAAATAATATCTGACTCTGCATCTCAGGGTCTGTTATTTATAAGATAAGAACATTTCTCCAAACTGTATTTCCCCAGATTTTTTCAAGGAATACTTACAGTTTTGATAAATCTAACCAATGTATAGATAGTTATATTATTTTAAATCTAGCTCCCAGTGTGAAACTGAGACAAATTCTGACAAGATATTGACTCGTGGGCATCTCACTAATAACAATAGCTCAGAATTATGTCTACTTTCTGTGACACACAGAAGTTCTTAAATATAGACATAAATAAAGTTTAGCTTACCTGAACTTCTAATAGATTTCAGATTCTTAATGAATTCCATGACTATTTTTGGCAAGGAGAGCTGGACATTCACTGTGTGATCCAGCCACATGTGTGTGCTACAGTATTTCTATAACATGGAGTGATTTTCTTTCCCAAGATAGTACATTGGCACACACACTCAGGATAGCTGGTGCTTTTTAGGTGTGGTGTTCATAAAATTGCATCCTTGGCATCTCAAATGTGATGGCCATCAGTAAAAAGAAACAAATAGCATAAAGCCAAATAGTGTGCATGTTTGTGGAGGTACAGATATCCATCTGAAGTCTATGAATGGGCCCCTAAAGAGATTTTGAACTTTCTGTTCTAAAATAATGATTTATAATACTTATCTGAGAATCTGAGAAACAGTAAGAAAGGATCACGTTCACCAGGAGTCATGCAATCAGATTATGAATATTGAGACTATGGTGTGAATGACATCACTTGTGGCTTTGCCAACAGAATGCCCTCTTGCGTCAAAAAACTTTTGAAGACCAGAATGGACAGCTGGTCCAATTATGTTGTTCCAAGATAGCTGACCAAGTGTTTTGTGAATGTGCCCATATGTAATAAACAGCCTGCCCTGTCTAAGATTGTTTATTATTTCCATCACCCAGAGGGAAGCCGGGAAGCCAGCCTTCATCTTGATGAAAGTGATAAGTGCCTGCTCTCACTGAGCACATTATTCTTCATGAAGCATTGACCTGATCAGTAAGAAAACTGGTGTGTCCTCTCTCTGAGTCACACACAACTCCTTTTTTCTCACTCTGGCTTTTATCACTCAGCTGTAATATAAACCCTGATGACAGCCAAAGTAATAAAAAGTGGCTTCAAATTTATTTGCTTACCATTTCATTTTGATCTTGGGAGCTGACAAAAAGTTGAATAAATACATACCCATGAGAATGCTTGAAAAATCATAATATCCATGCCGTAAGGTGAGGTGGTTTTTCTGACAATCTGGAACCTCCCAATAAAAACTGATCAGAAAAAATACAGTATTCTCTCTTTCTCTCTCTACATATGTATATATTTATTTATTTGTATACACACACACACACACACACACACACACACATGCACGCATATGCTGGCAATATTTGGTGTTACTTAGCCTGCAGAAGCATTTCTGCCTTTATGTTCACATGTAACTTTTAAGGGAAATTTTTATGACAAAAAGGGAAAATTTGAACACAGAGACACACATACATAAGAAAAGTCATGATTATGTTAGAACTTACCCTAATGACCTCATCCTACTAATTACATCTGCGATTACTCTATTTGCAAATGAATTATTTACATTATAGAGGCAATGGGAGTTCAGATTTCAACATAAATTTTGGGGGGACACAATTTAATCTATTAAAATACATATGTGTATACACACACATACGCATATTAGATTGGTGCAAAAGTAGTTGAAAGTAATTCAAAGCAATGGCAATGCCTGCAACCACTTCTGCACCAACCTAATCCATGAATGTATTGTTACAGGTTGAATATGTCAACCTAAAGCCATCAAAAGGGTCAGAATCTAAAGAGACTCTATCCAAGCGGAAACTGTCAAAGCAGCTGTCTGGAGAGCAGACCTATACTTAAAAATGGGGATTAGTGCTCCTAGTGTAAAATGAGGATCTTTTTTTTTTTTTTTTTTTTTTTTTGAGACGGAGTTTTGCTCTTGTTGCCCAGGCTGGAGTGCAACGGCGCGATCTCGGCTCACCGCAACCTCTGCCTCCTGGGTTCAGGCAATTCTCCTGCCTCAGCCTCCTGAGTAGCTAGGATTACAGGCACACGCCACCATGCCCAGCTAATTTTTACAATTTTTAGTAGAGACGGGGTTTCACCATGTTGACCAGGATGTCTCGATCTCTTGACCTTGTGATCCACCCGCCTCGGCCTCCCAAAGTGCTGGGATAACAAGCATGAGCCACCGCGCCCGGCCAAATGAGGATCATTTATGGGGATTCGTGCTCCCTATATAAAATGAGTAGGCTGACCAGAATTACATTTTCATAGAAAGACTAGCACACAGGTATAAGATTTGATTGGCTGCTATTAATTATACTCTAAGGGGCTTGTTTAACATTCTATTGCAGAGAGAGAAAAGAACTGAGATCAGAGACTACAGTCACAAGGGTCTCTATGGAGATTTGAATCAGCTGAAATGTATAACAAATCAACACCAAGATCAGAAAGCAATGACCAGCCACCAGGGAAGAAAAGCTGTCACATTACCGGAGTCAGCTTTCAGGGCTTACCTCTTCCGTTGGGCCTACTACATTTGGAAGGTACTGAAATTTTATTTTCTTTTTAAACACATATATATTTTCACCTTAATGTGTTGTTTTGAGATTTAGGAAGCTTTCAAAACCTCAGACTCACTGCCCCCAAACCTGATTCACACCTTCGAGGCCTCAAGTTCTTTGGAAAATTCCTGAAGCTGCAGGATGAGTTAGAGAAGAAGTAATATCTACAGAGACACCAAAGGGTTGAAGACAGGAAAAATTATTTACCCTCCTCAACCCACTCCCCTCCAGACCCATGATTCTAGTATATCTGGGGAGTCTTATCTGGACTTGTTTCCTTTGGCTTTCTCCTGAAGCCTCACGTCGATCTTAACAAGTCATTAGTTAATATCTCTTGCCGGCCAGGCACGGTGGCTCAAGCCTGTAATCCCAGCACTTTGGGAGGCCGAGGTGGGTGGATCACGAGGTCGAGAGTTCGAGACTATCCTGGTCGACATGGTGAAACCCCCATCTCTACTAAAAATACAAAAAATTAGCTGGGCATGGTGGCGCGTGCCTGTAATCCCAGCTACTCAGGAGGCTGAGGCAGGAGAATTGCCTGAACCCAGGAGGCGGAGGTTGCGGTGAGCCGAGATCGCACCATTGCACTCCAGCCTGGGTAACAAGAGCGAAACTCCGTCTCAAAAATCTCTTGCCTGTGAGCACCCTCACCTCTAAATAGACCCTAATCACTCCTGAACACCTAAGGGGCCCCTGGTATGCTCTGCTGCACACATCCTTACTTTGTGAAGCAGGCTGAGAATATCAAATACACATTCTAGGCTCCCCTTCCCGATGGATGCAAGAAGGTCTTGCAGTTAGAATCAAATCTATGTTTCAATCTCAGCCTTGGTACTTATTAGTTGTGAGGCCTCAGACAAACTACTTAGCCTCTTCGAACACAGTTTATCTTTACCTCTAAAAGGGTTTGGTGATATCCCCTTCACAAAGCTCTTTCAAGATGAAATGAAGCAATGTATGTGAACCGTATATAGTAACTGCAGGGTAGCACGTGCTTGCATGCTTAGTACATTTTGAATTCTCTTCTCATTCCACCGTGATTGGGATAACAGATCCTGAGTTAGAGAAACGTTTAAGAACCTACTGATCATTGACATCCTTGGGCCTTGGAGGATGTACCAAAATCTACTGTTTTAATGAAATATAGCTTCACCTTATAACAAATCTGGCACAGTGAATATTTAACATGTAACAGCCCAGATAATTTGCATCTAGAAAGTCTAAAAGAAAAACGTTTCTCCTCATGCCTTTGCTCTTTTCTGCCTCCTCATAGTTATCTCTTCAATTTGTTCTAATTTCATCCAGTAATCTCTCATTATTTTTTACTGCATGCTGCTCAGTATGAAAAAATTTTACCCGACATATGTACTTGCAGATTTTGCTTTTATCTATCTGTCTATCTATCTATCTATCTATCATCTATTTATCTAATCTATCTGATCTAATTTAAGCTATCATTTAGTGGTGGGATCTGAAACCCATCCCTACCTCAAAACTTTGCCATTAACTTAAGAGCTAGAGTCATTAAAATTGCCAATATTCAAAGTTACCCATTAAGTTTAAAGGATTTTAAAAGACAGGACAGATATTGTACTAGTGCACTGTTTTCTCGACATTCCAGCACCAGCTGACGTAGACCATTCCTTTCTTGAAATCTCTTCTAAAACATCACTTCTGCACTTTTTCTGGTTTACATCGTACTCTTTCGGTTAGTTTCCTTCTGTCTTCTTGATCTCTAACTATTGATAATGGCTAGGACTCACTACTACCCCTCTCCTTTGCTCCTCTATTTATTCTATCTATGAAATCTCATCTCATATCTCCAGCCCTGATCCTTTCTGAAAAATCCAGATGCCTCTTTGACATTTCAACTTTGATACCTAAAAGACACCTTCTTGCTCTGTGGGATAAATAAATGTCTTTATTGTTTAAATTTTTGGTGGTCAGTTTCTTCAGTTACATACGTAACACTGAAAACTCACAGACCATTACCTACTCTGTCCTATAAGAAGGAAACCCTGAGGTCATGAGGCTCAGGGGAGGGGAAACTTTTGGCTAATAAGAGGGCAAACTCCTGGCACTGGAGAAGGGATACTAAGGACAAGCAACCGAAGTTTGAAAGTAAATACTCATAACCTTCAGAGATTATAGACATGTTTTTATATTCGTATCTCGTTCCTTTTCTAAGCCTAGCATCCGGTATACCCAAGGACTATTCTCACACAGAGGGAATGTTGTGCTAAGCCATACGACATAGTGGCACTTAGAGGTAGGTGTTAGGGGAATGAGGAAAGCACTGACCATCTCTGCATCTTGGTTTCAATATTAAATGTTTCACTTAATATTCTGAAAAATAGGAATATTCATGTACTCTCATCAATGCAATAAAATATCAATCAGTATAAATTTGAAGAAATGCAAGATTTTAAAGTGTCTTTGGAATCAACTGAAAAAGATATGCCATGTTGATTTCATTATTTGGGTTGATCATATATTCATGAGAATATTTGATCTATATTTGCCTTTTATTATACTCATAGTACTTTTTAGTCAACCAAAATAATTGTCCTATTTCAGAATAGCAGATAATGTAGTTTGTACAAGCAATATGAAATTATTATTTTTCGTAGCTGTCTTTTGACTTTGTTTAGAGTCTTCTCAAAGTCCAATTTTTAGATGTGTCTACTACCTATTTAGTTCCTACTTTCATTCTTCATCTAACTTTCAATGGCTTTGTGGTTTGCGGGACTGTTTAGAAACAGATATAGTTTCACTTCATAGAATATGTTGAAGTGCAAAGAGTGCATCTAACTCATTTCCTCAAAATCAATCTGCTTCTGTTCTTCTCTCATGTTCTGACATAGTCTTTCCTAAAAAGTTAAATTACTTGTTTCCTGAAAAACAGCTCAAGAGAAAGAGAGTATTTACTGCCTGTCCAAACTTTAACAGTCTCACACCCATAAATATTCAGGCAGCAGCCAAAGACAGGAGATGCTCATTTTCTGACACTCCTACTTTATGCTCTCCCGGGAGAGAAAGGAGAACGTGTTTCCTTCTGATAGCCCCCAAAGCATGTCTCTTTTATGCTATTCCTACTAAGCTCCCATACCGTCTTCCTGGGACAGAAATACAGAGGCATGATTCACCTGATTGGTCATTGTTACCAGTTTGAGAGTGAACTGCCTCTGGAAGATAATGTTCCTTATTCATTTTTCACTAATTTGACTCTTGAATTTACCCCAGATACTGAAATCAAAGAAGCTTTTTTTTTTTGTCATTTCCTGTCTACATTGAAATTGTTAAAAAATAAAAAGAGCAACTATAATAAGTACTACATGAAGTAAAAATATAACTATATAAGTTTTACAAGACATAATTTGTACTGGAGTAGGAATCATTTTATCCCCAGTACAATCAAATTGGTAGAATGTAATTGTTTTTGTAACAGTTCTTTATCATATTTGTAACCATATTTTTATTAGCAAATGATTTCTCAAACAATGACGCAATAGGAGTGTTGGTTAAACTTTGTATAATATTTCATAGGCTTATTCTGAGTGAATATGAGTGACTATGGCCCAGAGAAAGCATAAATCTAAAAGTCCTGAGAATGTGGTCTTAAGGTAGTCAGACTACAGTTCTGTTTTATAAATTTTAAGAAAGCAGAAATTATAGGAAAAGTCATAAATTAATACATGGAGGTGATACACTGGCTCGGCTGAAAAAGCAAGATACCTTGCGGATAGGTCTTACAGGTTATAGGTGGATTAAGAGACTCTAATTTGCAATTGGTTAAAGAAGTAAGTCTTTGTCTGGAAAATCTGGAGTCAGTAGAAAAGAATGTGTAAGTTTGATTTTAACATATGCTAGTTGAGATAAGAATATTATTATTATGTGATGCTGTGCCAGAGTTGGGCTGGGAGAACAAATACAATATCCTGGGTCAAAATGACCTGTTTAGCAGGACTGATGGTCTATAGACAGGGCTTCCTTCCGGCCCTGTGGGAGGAAATTTGGAGCACAGTCATGCAGAGTTTAGTCCTTAAGGGACTAATCTGAGGTTTTGTTGTTTTTTTTCTGTCACAACTTTCTATTGCTATTTTACTCTATGTTTAAATAAGGAAAAATCTTAATTCATTATCCTCCCCACCCTTTTATACAAACATTTATACAATGTCAATGACCTTTCCATTATTTTACTCAAAAAATAATTCTCAGTAACCTTTCCAATAAGCTTTCTAACGTTGCAACAAGATTCAGTAAACCTTTTGGATTTAATTCTCTTTATTTTTTATATTTTAATCTACAAATCATAAATTATGTTTGTTCTAAATTTCAACAACGTGGAACAATTATTTATCCCATGGCTAACCCTCAAGTTGTGATTAATGATTTTTTCAAAAATTTGCCCTGATTTTAAGATCATTTTTATTATTTTTAAATGAGAAAAATGACATAGCCAGATTCATCAATTAAGAAAAAGATTGAGAATTTTTCGCTAGTACTGGTAGAGTTCTAGTTCAATAATAATTCACTCTTCTTCTAAAACGATGAAAATAACAGAAAAAAAAAGAAAAGGAGCTTACGTGATAAATCATACAGAGCAACTCACAAACTCAGACCATATTTTTAGATCACATCCCATTATAGTAAAATATGAATTATAATGAAGCATGATAACAAAAGCTGACACAAACTTTCTTATAATTTAGAAAAAGTAAACATCTTTACTAAAGTGAATGTTACAGCCCTGAAGAGCCATCTGATGGAACTTTGTTTTCTAGAATAGAAAGGTGTAGGTGCAGGACAATCCAGAGACATGGGGTATAGTAATAGAGACCCAGCTTTAAGCCATGAAATGGAGCAAACTTCAGAGGCAAGGAACACAGACAATTTTGAAACAGTTGAATAACATTGCTGTAGCTGAGATGGGGTAAAGGAGGGAGGGTGGTGTGACCTGAGGCTTCTCTGTAAAGAACCTGTGACTTAAGATCCCTCTTGAGTGATGGAGAACCACAGTGGCATTTGAAATATATAGTCCTAAGATTAGACACGACCTCCAGAGAGGTGATGTATTTTACAGAGGAGAAGCAAAGCTCAAATGAAGCAGAAAGTTACTCTCTTCCTTTTCTGTAGTATGCTTAAACAAAAAGCTGGCATGACTAGACCTTCCCCAGTCAGAAATTTGAATAAGAAAAGAATGCATAACTTAGACTTAATATATGAATAATAATACCACCCTGTCATGCACCAGAGAGAAGATGATGGAAAGACATAAGTGAGGGAGGGAGGAGGAGAAAGAGAGAGAAAGAAAAAAAATTAACATAAAAAATAACACGAAGAAATAGCATAAAGGCTAATTTAAGTGGAATTATCCCCAGGAAATGGAATAATAATTCATTTAGCTTAGTCTCCATAATCTAAAAAATTTTAGGGCAATTGGGTGTTTAGGAAATAATAGATGCTAAATAAACTAAAGGAGATTAAAGGAAACAACAGAGCCACATGAAAAAAATTCAGCCCATGAAGCCCTATCAGAAATTGCAAATTAAAGATTAAAAATGTCAGAAAAGGCCGGGCGCGGTGGCTCAAGCCTGTAATCCCAGCACTTTGGGAGGCCGAGGCAGGTGGATCACGAGGTCAAGAGATCGAGACCATCCTGGTCAACATGGTGAAACCCCGTCTCTACTAAAAATACAAAAAATTAGCTGGGCATGGTGGCGTGTGCCTGTAATTCCAGCTACTCAGGAGGCTGAGGCAGGAGAATTGCCTGAACCCAGGAGGCGGAGGTTGCGGTAAGCCAAGATCGCGCCATTGCACTCCAGCCTGGGCAACAAGAGCGAAACTCTGTCTCAAAAAAAAAAAAAAAAAAAAAAAAAAAATGTCAGAAAATACACCAAAGATCTGCCTTGGAGTTCAGGAAGTTCAGGATTAAGAAAATCACACAGACTAAAATGGGATATATGAAGATTTATTACTAATAATTAGAAGGAAAACAAAAGACAGAAGATAGGGGAAAAATAATACAAATAATGTCCTTCCAAAAAAAAAAAAAAAAAAAGACAAACTGAAAATATATGTAACTATATATAAAAAAAAAAAAAAACAATTTTTTTGAAATTAAGTAAAAATCTAATCAGCTGATAAAAATGTTCACTGTGTCATAAGATAAAATTAACAGAATAAAAACACTTATGGCCAGGCGCAGTGGCTCACGCCCGTAATCCCAGCACTTTGGGAGGCCAAGGCAGGCGGATCACGACATCAAGAGATCAAGACCAACCTGGCCAACACGGTGAAACCCCGTCTCTACTAAAAATACAAAAAAATTAGCCAGGCGTGGTGGCGCACGCCTGTGGTCCCAGCTTCTCAGGAGGCGGGAGAATTGCTTGAACCCAGGAGGCGGAGGTTGCAGTGACCCGAGATTGCGCCATTGCACTCCAGCCTGGCGACAGAGCAAGACTCCATCTCAGAACAAACAAACAAACAAACAAACAAAACAAAACACTTACTTGGTGGCACTGTTCAATGTGATAGTTAAAAGAATCATGAAGGAACTGAACAGAAAATGTAAATTATGTGCAAGACTTAGATATGTAAGTCATCATTCAATACCATGAGTTTATGTAATCATTTTTACAAAGTTAAAAAAAAAAAATAAAAGAGACCTAAGAAGCTTACTCACCTCACCTGTCCATAAAGCCAGACAATCTCAAATATACAGGAATACAGAGAATATAGCACTCATTAATCTTTCTTGAAAAACGACTTGGAATTGAAAATCCACTTTAAAAAAAAAAGTAATAATCAAAAATTTAAAAAAAAAAACTTGAAGAAATGAAAAGAATGTGACAAAAACAAATTCATTTAAATACAAAATTAAGACTAGACAACTGGAAATTATGGTTACAGAAGAGAATGTGTTATTAACCTTCATGATACAAAATACTAATATACGCAACAAAAATAGAAGAGAGAGAAAGAGAAGCAACAACTAAAGGTTAGCTACTAATTTCCTCATCTCTAAAAATTAGGGATTTATCACCTACAATCTAAAAATAATGTACAGGGATTAAAAACCTCTTCATGTGTGACATAATCTATTTTAAAATTTAGAGGAAATTTTCAGTAGTGCCTCATATTATTTGTTTGATAGAAGTAAATGAAATTCAACAAGTCCTTTACTTTTAATTATGCTTCATACTTTGGTTATGATACATCAGCGTCTAGTTTCTTATTTATAATGGAACTTAAAGCATTAAAATACAATCATATTTTAGAAAAATATTTTTATCTATACCACAGACATATTGGGAAAGTCTTTACTATTTAAAGAAGTCAGAGAAATAAATAAGAAAATTTTTCTCCCATTCAAGCACAATGGATGAAAATGAACAATTCTAAAAGAAAATAGTGTTAGTATCTAACAAACTGTATAAACATTTTCAATTCATTAATAGTCAAATCAATGCAATTTTAAATATCATTTTCATCTTTCAAGTGAACAAGGCTTGTACACGTACATACACACTCACCCCCTATATCATATGTGTAGATAGACAGAGCTTTCCTCAGTTCCAGAAAGGCAATACTTTGACATATTCCTGATAGCTCCATAAGTTATTGGTAGAGTCTTTTTTGGAAAGCAACTTAGCAGTATTTCTCAAATACCCTAAAATGTCCTTATCTTTTGGTCTACTGATCACATTAAAATGTCCTTATCTTTTGATTTACTGATTAAAATATATCTTAAGAAAATATTGTATTTAGGGGAAAATGTCTAGGTCAAAAGATGCTCATTTAGAATTTTTATAATGGGAAAAATGTAGGAAACAATAATGGTGCAGGTAAACCAAAATGATAAATTTTATCAATTATTTAGTGCCTATAATCTTCCATATTTTGGTCAGTGCTGACAATCCGTAATGGTAAAACAAAGTTCAAAGACATGTTGTTTTTATAAATGTGGTCATGTATTTATATGCAATGTAACATTTTCTGTTACACAATAATTTGAGGTCATGTTTCATATGATACTCAAATTGAGAGACTAGAGTCTCTCTAATATAGAAATGGTTATCTTTCATCTCTGGTTCCAACAAAAATACTGGAATTCAGTCTCCTTGAATCTGATTGTCTTTGTTTTTTGTTCTCGTGGATTCTAGCAAAGCAGCCAGCATGCACTAGTAGGCACTCAATAAATGTTTGTTTAACCAAACTGAGCTTCTTGAGATGGATACCTTTTCCTTAATACATTTGAAAAGAACTGATTTTCAATCAGCATTAAATTGTTCTGCCTCTATATAAATAACTACCCATTTCTCCCTCTATATAGCTATTCATTTCTCTCCCATGAGCCATGTGTCCACATACAGAGCTTTTACACACTGTGCTCATCACTCCTAATTAGATCCTAAAGTTCCAGGTGTTCTTGGTTAACAATTCACTCACTAGCTGGGCGTGGTGGTTCAAGCCTGTAATCCCAGCACTTTGGGAGGCCAAGGTGGGTGGATCACCAGGTCAAGAGATCGAGACCATCCTGGTCAACATGGTGAAACCCTGTCTCTACTAAAAATACAAAAAATTAGCTGGGCATGGCGGCGCGTGCCTGTAATCCCAGCTACTCAGGAGGCTGAGGCAGGAGAATTGCCTGAACCCAGGAAGCAGAGGTTGCAGTGAGCTGAGATCGTGCCATTGCACTCCAGCCTGGGTAACAAGAGCGAAACTCCATCTCAAAAAAAAAAAAAAAAAAACAATTCACTCCCTGATGAAATAATGTTTTATTTTATAGGCAACTTTATTTCTAAATCTACCATTTTCCAAAAAGAAGTTTCACTCAGTGGTTATATCTGCAAAAGCTTTTCCTAGTTCTCTTGCTCTACTCCACGGTTTCAGTATACCTTTTATCTACTCTGATTTTATGTGCTACAGATTCTAGTTTTTGATCAAGCGATACATTGTATTGTTTTCTCCAACTAGTCTCTTTTTCCTTTGGGAAAAAAAAAAGTCACATTTAATTTCTGCATCCGTTTTCTTATTTACCAGCTGAATTAATTATTCATAAAGAAAACTCTCTTTTTTCATAAGTTACACTCTTTATTGCTTTCATCAAAGATATATTTAATGTTATCAAGTGTTTTGGTCAGATTTCAAAATGATTTCCTTAAAGAAATTCTATTTCCTATAGTCAAGTATTAAAAATAACTGTGGGAAACAGAATAAAATTCCAGTTTATGACAAGCAAAGTTTTCAGAAATAAATAACTTTTGCAGTGGTCAATGGTACTCCAGTTGCAGTAAGGTCATGTATCATTTATCCTAATAAAGGAGGTTTAAAAATAAAAACTAGAGGAGAAAAGTGGAATTCTAAAAACCCTAACATTGGAAAGTTCTGTTCTTCTGCATTACTTTCTAATCAAACAAAAACTTCTTTTTTTTCTAAATACAATTAATGGTTCAAATTTTCACAAGAGGATGTTTTTACATTTTTTTGGAATTATGGATAACTATCAGAAACAAAATTTTAATTGGAAGTATTTTTTTTCTTTTTAGGTAAAATATACATATAAAATTTACTATCTTTGCCATTTTAACTGTAAAATTCAGTGATAATAAATATGTTTATATTCTTTCTTCCCCTAAATGCTCCCCAGCAGTCTAGCTTCTGGTAAGCACCAGTCTGCTCTGCCCCTTCACGAACTCTGTATTTTTAGCTCCCACATGTGAATGAGAACATGCTATATTTTCCTGTCTGTGCTTAGCTTATTTCACATAATATAATGACCTCCAGTTCCATCCATGTTGCTTCAAATGACAGGATTTTGTTCTTTTTTTTATGGCTGAATAATATTTAGTTAGATTTATATATCACATTTTCTTTATTTATTCTTCCACTGATGGGAACTTAGGTTGATTCCATATTTTGGCGACTGTAAACACTTCTGCAATAAACATGGGAGTGTAAAATTCTTTTTGGTATGTTAATTTCCTTTCTTTTGAATAAATGCCTGGTGGTAGAATTGCTGGATCATACAGTAGTTACAGTTTTAAATTCTGAGAAACCTGTATACAGTTCTCCTGCAAACTGTACAAATCTCCATTCCTCCCAGCAGTGTATAAGTGTTCCCCTTTCTCCACATCCTTGCCAGCATCTGTTAGTGTCTTTTGATATAAGCCATTTTAACTGGGATGAAATAATATCACATTGTGGTTTTAATTTGCATTTCTCCAATGATTTGTGATGTTGAGCATTTTTTCACGTATTTGGCCATTTGTCTTATTTTGAGAAATGTCTGTTCAGATCTTTTGTCCATTTATTAATCAAATTATTTAGGATTTTTTTTTTTTGCTATTGAGTGCTTAAACTTCTTTTAAAAGGATTTTATTTCTATAATTACTTCAAATCAAAGGAAAAAATCATATTTTGTAACAAATCAAAACTGGAGAGCTAATGATAGGTTCTAAAAACCACAGTCTTCAATGTCACAGGTACTCTGCTGGGTGTGGAAACAAATTAGTGAGAAAATCAATGTGGTTCCTGCTTTAACATAAGGCCTACTGACTGGCGAGCTGGGTGGACATGGATTAAGTAAATACACATATGAGATAAGTATATTCACACTTCTAGGAGACAAACTTAACTACAAGGAAGAATGGCAAGAATGTGACCTCTGAACTAAAATCTGAAGTAACACTGAAGGTTAACAAATTAAGGGTGGAGGAGAGTGCAGGTGAAGAGTATTCTATGGGGAAATGAATAATGCCCCACTAAGAGGTCCCAATTCTAATCCTGGAACGTGTGAATGCATTACCTTGCATGACAAAGGGACTTTGCGGATGTATTTAGTTAATAATTTGAAATGAGAGAATAGCCTGGTAATCTCAAGGGTTCTTATAGAAGGCCAGGAGTTCAAGACCAGCCTGGGCAACATAGTGAGGCTCCATCTCTACAAAAAAATTTTTTTTAAGCCAAATAAGTAAAATTAGCTGGTGGTACACCCTACAGTACCAGTTACTTAGGAGGCTGAGGTAGGAGGGTTGCTTGAGTCTGGGAGGTAAGGGCTGCAGTGAGCTATGATAATGCCACTACACTTCAGCCTTGACAACAGAGCACACTGTCTCAAAAGAAAAACAGAGGTAGGAGGGTCAGGGTCAGATATGATGCAATAAGAATAGCAAGGATTGTCAAGAAAAGGGCTAGATAGAGCCAAGGGACACAGTGGCCTCTAAAAGCTGGAAAAGGCCAAGAAGCAAATTGTCCCCCCAGAGCCTCCGAAAGGAATGCCACCTTGCCAAAACCTTGATTTTACAAGTTCTGAACTCCAGATGAATAAGATAATAAATTCATGTTGTTTTAAGATATTAAGTTGCTTTAATTTGTTACAGTAGCAAAAGGATGCTGATACAATTCCAAAGAGAGTAAGTAGCATGTACTACCAGTTTAGAGACTTTTGTGACAGCCGCTGAAAAGGATGGACAATGGTAAGGGTAGGGGAGATGAAGCAAGGTAGACAAATAGGAGCAATGCAAAGGAAATGAAATCAGGGTGTAGTGGGTATGGTGAGGGTCAGAAAGGAAAGAGGAGGCAAATATAACTTTAAGCTTATTGGTCTGTGATACCAAATGAATGGTGATGACATCACTGATAGATATGGATAAATGAACATGAGTTTTATTCAGGGAATATTATATTTGAGTTACCTAATCCTAGCAGTTTATCCAAAACTCATTATATACTCAGACCTAGAGTACAAATGAATCTTGGGTGGCGCTGTGCATTTTGATAATCAATATTACGAGTTAATCTAGGAAAGATGCTCTAAAGTGAAGTAGAAAGAGGGCCTAGATTGAATCTACAGAACTCCAATATTTAACTGGATAGAAGAAGGTGAGACTGGAAAAGCAGAACAGGACTCAAGGGAAGCAACAGTTTCAAAAATAGGGAGGCACCCACAATTAGGACGCTGGAGTACACTGAGAAGGAGGAACTGATTTACAGAAGTTTGGTTGTGAGCAAAGGTGAGAGATGCAGGGAAGTTGGTTACCATATGAAAGTGAAGGAGAATTTTTTAACGATGAAGACATGGGTATTTTTACATACTGAGTGGGAGAATTCAGTTGAGAGGGGGAACATGAGCAAACAAGGGGAAAAAATTAAAAACAAGTATTACCCTGAAGGGAGAATGGGATAAAAGCAAGAAAACTGCCTCTATTGCAAGCCCATCTGCTACGGCCAGTATTAATGAAGAGATACCCATACAAATTACTTGAGTACATGAACTCAACTTTTGACTAATTAATTATGATAATTAAATGTTATTAATTTGGTTGTAACAGCCTATGAGTTATCTCATTTCTGTTTCTGAAGAAAATAATTTACATCCTATTTTGTGGGGTTTTTAAGTTACCTTATTTAAGATATTCTAAGACAATATGAGCAAGTTCATTCAGAGAGATACGGATATTGCCTACACACTTCAGCAGATCACGGGGAATCATGTGGCAGTAGACCACAGTAGGCCAATCAGTTTATTCAGAAATATCAAGTGCAATATGGATTAGCCACCGGTAGAACCCCAGGGGCACCAGCAAATGTACACACAGTATGCTTCCTATAAGAGACTGACTACCGACTATGGAAATAACCTCATTAAAAAGGATAGTTAGCATTACGTGACTCCAAGTATAGGCTAGCATGTGGGGAGAGGAACACTCTCACATTATACTGCTGGAAGGAGAATAAATTGACACAATTGCTTTAGAAGGAAACTTGGCAAATCTAGTAAGATTGAAAACACCCTATCCTACATCCCAGTAATTCCAATCTTAGGTATATAATCTAGAGAAAGCTTACGCATTAAAATAAAAGAACACGTAGAAGCATGTTCTATGCAACCAAAAGTTGAAAACCACTTAAATTAGTGTCATTAGAGAAATGGATAATGAAACATTTACATTCATATGATAGAATGCCATTAGTTAAAATGAATACACTATGTAGTTTTATATTAATAACAGTATATTGCTAATATATTCAGTATAAAAGGCAAATTATAGAAAATACATTATATAAGAGTATGTACATTTAAAATATACACACAATGCTATGTATTAGTTATGGAAAAATGCATATGAAGCAAAAGTAGAAAAGCATATATTAGAAGGATATTGTCAAATTCACAGTGATGAATCCTTCTGGGAATGGAAAGAGTAAAGCAGGACTGAAGTTCAGGGACAAAGAGATCTTCAACTTTATCTATTGGTGCATGGTTCACTTTTTACAAGACCAGCAAGTATATTATAAAAAGCAAATAAATGTCAAATCTAACAGACTGGTGGAAGTGAGAAAGGTGATCCTGGATAGGAATATTGTTTTAAAGAGCTCCTGAGGTGGAGTTAGAATTCCTTGGACCCAGACTCAGCTTTGCTGCATGATCGGTGTGACCTTTAGGATCTGAGCCTTGGTTTTCTCTATAACGGGTTGACTAAATGAGATAATGTGTATTAACCCACCCACCACGTACCATGGTACACATAGCAGACACTTATTATCTCTAAGGAAAATCCTGAAGAGGTGACTGCTTCTTCTCAACCTCAATCCAAAACAACTGTCAAGAAATGGCTGGTATATTTTCAATGCTTAACTTTCAGAAATTAGGATGACAGATATTTGCTGAGCTTGGTAATTGTGTTCCCAGTTTTTTTCTTGCAATGAGCTGGAGAGGTCTGTAAACAACAAGGTTGTATAATCTGATCTAGGTAGATAAAAGTTGGCTATTGGCCTGCTGGAGTAGGCTACATGTCCCAGGTTGTGAAATCCTAAAAGATTGACGAAGTGAGGAATTGTATGTGTGTGTGTGTGTGTGTGTGTGTGTGCGCGCGCGCGCGTGCGCATGTGTGTGTGTGCGTCTGTGTGTGTCAAGCATATAAATGCAGTTCTATTTCCTTGCATGATTCACATGTACTATTTAAAGCCTAACCTTGCTAGTGGTCATACAGTCCTGATTGTTTCTCCTAAAGTAATAGGAACATCCACCTAAATGAGGATTAAGCAGTCATATTCCATCCTGGGTGTGAGAATAGGTGGTTTCCTCAATTGTTATGAATTTTTGTTTGCTTTTTAAATTTTCCTCAGTAAAAGTGACTCTCAACTCCTTTAAGAAGATTCATATCTCAAAAGGCCTGCTGCATCTGCTGAACCAGAAGCCCAAATAATGCCTGCAGATGAAATTTCTCCAGCTCTGTGTATTACAATAGTGTCAAACATTAATTGACTTCAATATTGAGCAACAGTATAACCTGGGACAAGAGTTTTTTCTTTAGTTCCACTCGTTTTAGACACATGACATCAGAGATTTGTCCTTCTAAAACTTGCCATATGCTTATCATTTGCATACAAAACCCATCAGTAACATAAGCTACAATTATGATACTGAATTTTAAAATTTAAGTGTGATTCTCTTACATTTCCCAGATGTCAGAATTGTTTTCTTTACCTTCCTTCATCTCCTTTTCACCATTTTAGAAAGATGATAAAAGAAAAGAAAATCCAAAGAGGAAGGAAATATTCCAAAGTAGTATTTTGATTGCTTGAGGCATTTTAAGAGCTCTATGTATTTTGCACCTGAAGGAAAACAGACATTGATAATGCCAAACAGTTCATCATCATGAGTTGTTTTGGACGATTAATTGCTGATTTATGGTTCAGAGTGCTATGCTGTGGAAAACAACAACAACATCAAACGTTACCTTGACTACCAGAAACCGCAAGAGTCAAGCCCCAGCAATCTGAAGTTTTCATTTAAATATCATAACTAAAAAGAAATCAATTTACAGCTCTGTTCTGGGTCATTTCAGGTAGGGATGCGTTAGTTGCCCTGGTGATATGTACAAATATGAATATTGCTCCCAGCAGATTACTCCACTTTATATTCTTGCTGTCCTCTCACCTTGACAATCTGCCAACTTCCCTAGCTACAGCTCTGTTTCCCCTTCTGGAACACCTCGGCCTTTGTATAAGCTGCATTTTTCTGGATGTAAAGTGAGTCAGCAAGAAATGTTCCTTTCCTTACCCATTGTAGATCATAATCTGCTTTTTAAAGTTTTAGGCTTCTCTTGTTCACAGAATTAAAGGAAAATTTTGTCTTCTTTATTCTGTAATGTTTGAATTGTGTAAGGTAATTTCTGCCTAGAAATAAAAAATTACCAAAATGGAGGATAATTTTCATTATCTCCTTGGGGGAGATTTCCAAATTGTGGTTAACCTGAGAGCCTTGATTTGCTTTCTCACTGTTTGAACTAAAGTTTCAAGGAGTTAGAAATTATAGGCCTGTTTACAAAATCCTAGGCATTCTTTTCTTTAAAAGATGGAGTCTATCCCCACCCCCACTTGATTCTGGGCTGCCCTGTGATTCTTATAACCAGTGGGCAAGATCATGAAAGGTAATATAGCTTATGCCTTGTTTGCAAGGACACTAACTTTTGTAACCCTGAACCTCTATGTAACAGTCCAACTCCCCTGAAGCCACCATGCTGTGAGGAAGCTGGGGTCACATGAAAAGGCATGTGCTCTCATCAACAGGCTTTCCTGAGTCACGTTTTCCTAAGTCGCTGAATCACAGCTTCCACACTGATGAATATAATCAATCAAGATGCCCACAGAAGATACTAAGCCTAGCTGTGACATCACTCCAAATGTTTATATTTCCCCAGATTAGGTCCCAGATGTGGAGCAGAGTCAAACCATTCCTGCTGAGCTTCATCTAAATTCCTGATCCACAGAATCCATGAACATAATAAAGGGTTTTTTACACTACTAGGTTTTTGGATGGTAGATGCAACAAATGTACCTGGACCAGCCCTGAAATGGAATGATTTTCATTCATGCATAGAGGAGTCACTGTGGTCATACAATTTATAGAACATTCCTACCATTGGGTAATTAGCAGTCCCCAAAAGATTTCATTAATAGTTCACAACTTTGTATTAAACTTTTTTGTTATGTTTGTTTTATCTTAAAAGGAATGTATTTTTATTATTTTGTTGAAACATTTCATAGAAAACTGATAAATTATATAACTAACACTGTTTTTATAAAAATTTCCAGATCAACTTCATTTATAACAAAGGGATAAGGTCAGCACACAAGCTCTAGGCATTGGAGGTGGAATTGGGAGGAAAAGCTATCGAGAAAAAAGAAACACAGAAAGAGAAGGCAAAGAAAACAAGAGTCCAACTTTGCCTGCTCATCAAATTGCCTCCCTGACTCTAATTCATATATTGAAATTCTGTTACAGTTCTACAGACTGTCTTTAAGACTATCTTCTAACATAAAAATTCACAGGCTAATTTGAATAAACTAGCATTTCATAGTTCCAAATCAAGAAAGGACCAAAGTGCTTCAGAATTGTTTTTTTTTTTTTCTCTCTCTCTCTCTGTTGCTATAAAGGAGGAAACTCTGGCTGCCAACAGAGATTGACAGACCCAGCAAAGAACAGAATGTTTTCATCTGAACATTCTAAGTTAATGTTGCTCTCCAAGCCTGTTCATGGAGAACTGTCTAGACTAATGGTCTCTAAACAGATGTCGTTAAAGAACATACAAATATGAAATAGTCATGGTATTCAAGAAGGTAAAAGTTATATATAAAAGTTAAAACAGACTATACGCTGATGGTTACTACTTTAAAAATGACAAAACTTGTGTGTTAGAAATGATCAAAGATGAACATAGAAATCTGTTCTAGTTGCTAAGGTTCATAGAATATCTATTCTGGACACAGCAGGGAGATGAATCCTACAGGGGCAGCCACCATTCCACATGGCAACAGGCAAATGCTGACCGGCTTTGTCCTGAAAGGACCCAGGACAAGAATGCATAAGGAAAAATTA